>NW_009707701.1:184200-186340 GCF_000703405.1 Apaloderma vittatum | reverse complement strand
CTCCCGGGACGGGGTGCGACTGCCGCCGAGACCAGAGCCCTGCTGTAGCAGAGGGAAAAGGGGTGATGTTCACGGCAAGAGTCCCGAGGGTGGTGATTTGGAGAAGGGCGGCAGCTACCCAGCAGGGGCTGAGCGGCCTGTGGCGGGGTGGGGGCCACCCCTGTGGGGGTTGGAGGGCTGCCTTGTGTCTCGTCGGGAGTGTTGCATCAGTCGTAACGCGTGCTGTGCACCCCCCGTAGTTCTGCTGGGGAGTTCCTTTAGTGTGCTGTGTCTGCCCGTCTGGGTGTGTGCCCAGTTTTCCTAATTGTGCTCTCCTCTCCTTCTGCAGTGTGGTGTGGTCGTTGGGGTGTTGTACTCAGTTCTGAGGCAATTTGAATGATGTCAGAGTGAGTTCAGGGCAGAAGACAGTTTAGCCAGTGTTTCAAGGAAATTAAGAAGCCTCTGATGGGTAATAAAGCACTTGGCCAAAGGGTATGACAAAGATGGTAGTCTGGAAACGAATGAAGGCACACGTGACAGCAGGAGTTGCTGGGGCACAGTATAAAAAGTTTAGATGATAGTAGAGAAGATAAGTTTCCTGTTCAAAAGCTAAAGGGTCTTCCTGCAATTAGTCATCGTACAAAGGACACTGAAAAGAAATCCAAATTAGACCTTTGTTACCATGACTTGAGGTGCTGGAATAAAGTAATTGCTCAAAGGCAGGAGGAAAGTGCTGGTTCTGCCGTAAAAGCTGGATTAGCTGCAAAGAAGAATAGGCATTTTCATTAAAAGCAGAACAGAGTGTAGGACCAAATTGCTTCTGGCCATTCTAGGCACCAGGGATGGCCTTTACACAAGGGACAGTGAAGTCGATCCCCACCAGAACCTTATAACCTTCTGACTCCAGCATCCCTTTCCCTCCTGTGCTCAGCCTGGCTGTGTACATGCCAACAGCAAGACCGTCACTGTGACACACCAGAACAGGAGGGTGCTGCACCTGCTACCTATGCGATGTCAAAGAGAGGGATCTGTGTCCTTTGCATAGTAATAGCAGGTGGTCTTTTTACATGATTCCTCCTTCTGTAGGCATCTAAGAATAAATTGAGAAATTAGAGGAAATGTCTTTTTGTGTGTGAATTCACTAGACGTCAATGAGCTTGTAATTAATCCAGTGTCACAGACACATAGAATGGTTTGGGTTGGAAGGGACCTTAAAGATCATCTAGTTCCAACCCCCCTGCCATGGACAGGGGCACCTCCCACCAGACCTGGTTGCTCAAAGCCCCATCCAGCCTGGCCTTGGACACTTCGGGGAAAGGGACATCCACAAGTTCTCTGGACAACCTGTTTCAGTGCCTCACCACGCTCATGGTAGGGAAGTTCTTTCTAATACCTAACCTAAATCTGCCCTGTTCCAGTTTAAAACCATTGCCCCTCATGCTTTTGTTACACACCCTTGTTAGCAGAACTGCAACTGGCTATGTGAGAAGTGGGGTATTTTACTCTTGTGTCAATGTGGCCAAGCTCTTGTTGGAAGAGAGATGCTGCAGCAGTAACAGAAAGGCAATGATGTGGATGGAATCTATGAACAATAGAGGCAACATTGTGTGGATGTGTCACTGTGAGGGTAAAAGACTCATTTTCAGCTTCCTTGATTGACCACCTTGCATGCAGGGCCAAGCTTAGAAGAATGAAGGGGACCTGGGACCAAAACTAGGCAATGTGAGAAGAGAGGGGAAGAAGACCCTTTGAAGATAATGTTGACAGCACAGCTAGAAAGATGGGAGGAAAGACAGCAGCCACCATCCTCCTGGAAAAGCTGGCAGCCCATGGCTTGGACAGGTGTACCCTTCGCTGGGTTAAAAACTGACTGGATGACTGGGCCAGGCCCAGAGAGTGGTGGTGAACAGTGCTGCGTCCACTTTGTGTCTGGTGACCAGAGGTGTCCCCCAGGGATCAGTAATGGGCCCAGTACTATTGAGCATCTTTATTGATAACCTGGATTAGGGGATTGAGTCTAGCCTTAGTAAGTTTGCAGTTAACAAGAAGTTGAGGGGGGAGTGTTGATCTGCTGGAGGGTAGGAAGGCACTGCAGAGGGACCTGGACAGGCTGGGTCGATGGGGCGAGGCCAACGGTGTGAAGTTCAACCAGAGCAAGTGC
>NW_009707701.1:179353-183965 GCF_000703405.1 Apaloderma vittatum | reverse complement strand
GCACTGTGTCCAGTTTTGGGCCCCTCACTACAAGAGGGACACTGAGGTGCTGGAGAGGGTACAGAGGCAGCTGCCAAGCTGGGAAAGGATCTGGAGCTTGTGTCACACGAGAAACAGCTGAGGGGTCTGGGGGTGTTTAGCCTGGAGGAGAGGAGACTCGGTGAGGACCTTGTCACTCTCTACAACTCCATGAAGGGAGGGTGTAGTCAGGTGGGGGTCGGGCTCTTCTCCCGAGCAACTAGTGACAGGACGAGAGGTTTAAGTTGGATCAGGGGAGGTTTAGGTTGGATCTCAGGAAGCACTTCCTCACAGAGAGGGTGCTCAGGCACTGGGATGCACAGCCCAGGGAAGTGGTGGAGTCACCGTCCCTGGAGGTGTTTAAGGAGAGGCTGGATGTGGCACTTAGTGCCATGGTCTTGCCAATGTGGTGGTGTTGGGGCATAGGCTGGGCTTTGTGTTTTCAGAGGTCTTTTCCAGCCTCAGTAATTCTTGTGATTCTGTGAAACATGATTTCCAGAGAAAAGCAGGAATCAAAGGCAGAATTCTATGTAACTACTCATTACTGCATATTTAATTTTGTCCAAATCTAAATGACAACATCTGCAGGGCTCTGGAGAGAGAAACACAGCTTGGATGTGTTCCTGGGTTTTATACATACTCTTCACTGCTACAGGGTTGTTCACGTTAGTGACTTACTGCAGGTTTCTCTCTGGCTTGAACTAGCTTAGATCTATTAGGTTAAATGCTGCCAGAAACCTGCCTCTGTTTTGGTCTTGCGTTCTTAAGCCCAGTGTCATCACTGTATACCAACTAACCAATGGTGAGGAGAAAACTGTGCCACACAGATCTGGTTCGTAGATAAAGAGGTGAGAGAAAAAAATAAGGTCGTAGGGAAGCAGCCATTTTCAAGAAAGGCAGAGTGAGGAGGAAAGTGGAAGAAGAAATTATTGTGAAACAGAAGAGAGCAATACTTGGATATAGAAAAAAGAGGTTAAAAGAAACCCAGAAACATATCCTGGGGGTCAATACCTAAAGCACTTAATGCACTCACTGTAAAGTAGCACTTTCTTGTTGATGATGCCCAGAACTATGTGTTAATTAAAGAAATACCTGGAATTCCAGGCCAGTGCACAGGATTTGGTTTCTCAGGTTGAAGGGATTTCATTGATAGTGCATATGTAGGGATAATTAGTAACTCACAGCCAGCAAAGCCCTTTGAACAATTTTACCAGCTCTCTGCTTGACACCTCTTGGAACAAGACACAGTTGTGAAGGAAGAAAACCAGTTTAAGATGTAACGTCAAAAGATTAATCGAAGAAGGCAACTTGTGTACATTAGAACAGAGCTATAACTAGTAATCTCATCTAATCTACTTCCATACCTATACTTCACTAAGCACCATGGTTATATAAGCAGATCTTATCAAAGATCCTTAATTATAGCAAGCCCAAGTAAATGCTACATGGCACAGCAGAGAGAAGGGTGAGGTCTTTGTAGCCATATTCTCGCTATAGGTCTGGGGGAGGAACGTGTCTGGTGCAGACTGGCTGTGGCTTTGTTTCATCTGTTGGGGTGACATGCAAAGGAAGGACCATGCCATTGAGGGCATGGGGACGGACCCTCTCTGAGGCCTCTGGGTCACTCACAGTTGAGTGCTTATCACCATCAGTGATGAGAGGGCACTGCTTTCATGCTGTGGGTGAAGGTAAATTTAACTATTCTGCTATGAGGGGCAGTCAGTTGGGTAGGAAGAATGGCAAGGAAGTGAGGAAGAAATGCTGAGACAAAAAACAGTATTAGAGAAACAATGGCACAGAGACTGCGAGTGTGGTTGAGAGGTTTGAGTGTCTTACAGAAACTTTGCCTGGGAGAGTTTTTGAGACCCGACCCCTGATTAGCAGCACTGATGACTTGTTAACTATTGCTAATAGAGAGTACCTTAAAACTGGAAAACAGGAAAATTATTAAAGCTGCAGGAGTTTTAAGTTCAGCACATTATTTGATGTCATGTTTAGCACTTTGGTCCAGCAAGCTGCTGTGCAGTCTGGGGTGGCTGTCGCTGTGAAGGTCCACAGCCAGGCAATCAGGAACAATCAGCATTATGAAAGGCAGGTTGTAGCTGACTAACCTGATCTCCTATGACAAGATGACACACTTAGTAAAGCCTGTGACACCATTTGACACCTTTGACACCATTTCCTACAGCATTCTCCCGTAGAAACTGGCTGCTCGTGGCTTGGATTGGTGTACCCTTCTCTGGGTGAAAAAATGGCTGGATGGACATGCCCGAGGGGGAGTGGTGAATGGAATTAAATCCAGCTGGTGGCCAGTCATCAGTGGTGTTCCCCAGGGCTCAGTACTGGGGCCAGTTCTGTTTAATGTGTTAATCAGTGATCTGGATGAGGGGATCAAGTGTACCCTCAGTAAGTTTGCAGATGGCACAAAACTGGGCAGGAATGTTGATCTTCTTGAGGGTAGGAACGCTCCACAGAGTGATCTGGACAGGTTGAATTGATGGGTTGAGGCCAGTTGTATGAGGTTTAACAAGGCCAAGTGCCCGGTCCTGCCCTTGAGTCACAACAACCCCAGGCAGCACTACAGGCTTGGGGAAGAGTGGCTGGAAAGATGCCTGCTGGAACAGGACCTGGGGGTGCTGGTCGACAGCCGGCTGAACATGGGCCAGCAGTGTGCCCAGGTGGCCAAGCAGGCCAACAGCATCCTGGCCTGTATCAGGAGCAGTGGGGCCAGCAGGGCAGTGATTGCCCCCCTGTACTTGGCACAGGTGAGGCCACACCTCGAATCCTGTGTCCAGTTTTGAGCCGCTCACTACAAGAAAGACACTGAGGTGCTGGAGCATGTCCAGAGAAGGACAATGAAGCTGGTGAAGGGTGTGGAGCACAAGTCTTATGAGGAGCAGCTGAGGGAACTGAGGTTGTTTAGCCTGGAGAAAAGGAGAATGAGGGGGGACCTTCTCTATAACTACCTGAAAGCATGTTGTAGTGGGGTAGGTGTTGAGCTCTTCTCCCAAGTAACAAATGACAGGACAAGAGGAAATGGCCTCAAGTTGTACCAGGGGAGGTTTACATTTGACATGTGGCAAAATTTCTTCATGAAAAGAGTTTTTAAGCACTAGAACAGGCTGCTCAAGGAAGTCACCACCCCTGGAAGTATTTAAAAGATGTGTAGATGTGGTGCTTATGGACATGGTTTAGTCGAGGACTTGGCAGTGCTAGGTTAATGGTTGGACTCGATGATCTTAAAGGTCTTCTACAACCTAAATGATTCTATGATCCACCTCGCCCTTCTGAGTACTCTTGGAAAACTTCTGCAGGTATTGCTTGCTTGCTACCCCCAGGTACTTTGCAGCAGTCATAGAACTGAAAGAACAGCAAGGCAGCAAAAGTGGAGTTTCGTGGAAACCTTGGCAAATTGGAGGGAGCCTGGCTAGTCTTACTGCTGTGTTCCATGCTGGGAAGTCCATCACAACAGTTGTCTGATCTGGCCTTACCTGGAGCACTGGGGCCCCTCCCAGCTGCCTGGCTGTTGGAAGCAGTCCCCCAAGGTGAGGCAGGAACTTGCCGACAAGGTTACAGGGACTGATTCCTACATGTTCAGAGGCTGCTTCCAGCTTAGTGCGGGTGACTGTGCTCATGGAGGTGTCAGCCATGATGGTGAAGTGTTTGCAGGTCCTCCTGCCAGCGACTGTTGCAGAGTGGTGGTGAAGCACAGGCTGGTGCAGGCTCTTACATGGCTTTGTGGTCATCAGGAGGGATGAGTCTGTCTGCATTGAAAATGCTGAGAAACCCTTTCCTGTCTAGAGGAGGATGTGCTACCTCCTGACAGGAGGCAGCAGATCACTAGTGGGGGTGTGTGCCTGGTGAAAGAAAAGGCATAGCTCCAGGAGAGAGGAGAAGCAGGGTATGCATACATGAGCTGCCCTGCAGATACGCTTCCAGCCTCCAACTTGTTTTAGCTCAGGGGACCTCGTGAGTCTTCAGTGGTTCACCAGTTTGGTCCCCATTATTGTATCTCTCCTCCAAGGACTTGTCTAGTTCTCCTTAAGCCCATGCAAGTTCTTTGCATATGCTGTCCTCCAGAAAGCAGCTTGCAGATCTGCTGTCCCCATTGCAGCATTTTTTTGTTTGTTTTCAACCTGGCTCCAGCTGACTTCATTTGATTATGGTTTCCTGATTACAGCAGGAGCTTAGCTAACATTAGCTCAGTCACAGTGTATGACGCGAGTTTCCCCCTACCCCTCCCAGTGCTTATTTTGCTCCATCTCCTATACTTGCCTAACTGCATGGTAAGTGGAATGAACTTGCTCAAATGGCTGGGTTAATAAGCTGAATCATTTTATCTCACAATCAGAATTTGCAAGGGGAAATGACGCTGCAGCACACAGATGGAAGCACAAGACTGGAAGAGGGAGAGAAAGCAGGAGGGACAGGAAGAAGGAGGAACACGGAGGGTCAGGCTTCTCCCTTTCTGTAGCAGCAAAGTTGTTCAGCTCAAGCCTGTCATGGGACTGTACCCTCACAGTGGAGCTTTTTTATCAGCAAGTATCCAACCTAAAAATAGCAAGTATTTCTGCCAGTGAACTAGAGCAGGAAT
>NW_009707701.1:171634-179322 GCF_000703405.1 Apaloderma vittatum | reverse complement strand
TAGGTGGTGGGGGAACCTCCTGCACATTCCTTTTGCTGTCTGCAGTTTAACTCTGCTCACAGCTCTGCATTCACAAAAAAAAAAAAAAAGGAAAAAGAAAAAAAGAATGTGCTGAATTTATCCTGAAATATACTTTCAAAAGATGTTTAGGAGATGAGCCCAGTCATAACAGCCTGCAGAAAGGCAAGGCACAATACACCTACAACAAACTTCTTGCTGCTTCTGTGTGTCAGGCAAACCTCCCACCAGATCCAGCGGGAGTTCTCCTGGGCTGGGCGTGGGTAGGAAGCGCAGATGAACAGGCCCTTCCCACTACTCTGTGGCACATGTACTCAGTGGGTGCTCTAGAGCTTTTCTTCTCCACCGTGCCCAGGGGTCTAGTAAAGAAGCAGAGTGACATGCGGTGATGGACACCTCCTGACAGCAGGCGTGCCGTTCTGGTTTTGCTTTCCAAGACACTCCCACAAAGTAATCCCCTGACTCCAAAGGGCCTGGGGATGACCCAGTGAAAGCCACTGCTCTAAATGATGGATGCAGAAGCTCCCTTGAGCTTCCTTCATTTGCTTTGCTGGGGCTCCCTCCGGTGGCTCTCAGTAGAAGGGCTCATCCAGCGCAGTGCTACAAATCCTTGGCAGAAGTTGAGCTGAACGTAATCCAGGGCAATGTTTCCCACCGTGACCCTGCTGCCCGGGATGGGTGTTGAGGGGCCGGCAAAGCATGTCGTGAGGCCCAGCGCAGGGTGGCCAGTGACCCTTACACTCCAGAAACAGGAGAATCACTTCAACGAGGCTGGGCTTTCCCCCTCTGAGCCCCAGCAGCCTGGGCAGGAAACCCGGACTGCCCCCGTATTTGCACATTAGGCATGCAGTTTGCTCCTTTTGAGCCTGCCTCACCCTCTTCTGCAGCATGGCCTCCCCCAGATGTGGCTGCAACGTGGGTGCTGTTGCCCTGTCCACACCTGCAATGTCCACACTGGCAATGTGCAGCACATGGAGGGAGCTTACACTCTGGGCCACAGATTGTGCTGCCTGCATTCACCTGAGTCCATGAGTAACGCCAGGGAAGCCTGCTGTGTGATTTGGGAGGTGAGGAGATCTTGGAGGGGACAGAAGATGCCCATGAGGGGACTCGAATATGGGATCTTCTTTGGGGGAGGGAGGGATAATCTGGGAAAGTCTGCCTGACCCTGTACCGGCATGGGAGCACTTAGGAAATTGTCACCAGACCAACTCACGTCATGAGGTGACATCTTGGGAAATTCCTGGAGCAGAGAGAGGAGCAGGATGGTAGCAGAGAGGCACTGGGTGGAGATGGGAATGTGATACCTCGGGAGCTCACAGGAGGGAAGCAGGAGCCTCTCGCCTTGTGTGGTGCAGTGCGCCTGACCTAAGGAGACTGTGGCGTGAGAACTCCACTCTCCTGTCTCCCTGCAGAGTCCTGTGGAAGCACGCAGCCCCTGTGAGGCCAGTGACCTACGACAGAGCTGCTTGCAGCTACTCCAGAGGGCTGGAGCGGGGCAAGGGAGCTGCGGTTTTGCCGGGGGGGTTTGCTGAGCTCCCAGGGGTTTACTCTGCCTTACACAGCTGCACCATCCAGATGTCCGGCCCGCAGTGTGCTCATCCTGCCTTCATACAAATTGTTCCTCAACGTGAGAGAGAGGTGGGGGCCATCCCTGACCGAAGTGGATGCGCAGGTGCATAACGGGGACAGCAGAAAAGCCTGCATGTGAGGCTGTGTTTGCAGTCTTTGTCAGAGCCTTGGTTACCATAGGTAAAGAGGTAGAGGAGGAGATTCACCCCACAAAAGCAATTGCAGTAAAAACCTGCCAGCAATCAGGTTCAGAGAAGCAGTGTGAGGTGAAGCCCAAGTCCAAGCGATCATTTCTGTGTTGCCACCATCACCTTTCCAGGACCAGGTAAACTGCCACGGGTCTGATGGCCTGTGCTGAAGTTGGGCTCTGCTCTCTGCATTACATAGGTGCCTTGGAAAATTTTACCCAAGGCCAAGCTGCTTATTTTCAAAGCAGGAAGCTCTAATCCTGTGTAAATATTATTTTCCAATTATGACTTGCAGAATGGCTGATGCAGATCTAATCGATCTGTTTAGTCAGTCCTGTGAAAGCACAAGCATCAAAGCTGCTGGCTTTGACGCAACTGAAGAGTTGCATTGCCTCGTGTGAATTCTTCTTGTTTTTGTTTTAGTCCTTAATTTCAGGGCAATAGCTGCAACAACAGGCTACTCTGCTACCACCTCGCTAAGGAACAGATGAGGCTTGGAAAAAAAGGTCAATATTGTTAATGCTAAGCTATGTGCTCTTGAAGCATTTCCCTGGAGCTTAGCAAGAAATAGATGTTCACAAGATCCAGCAGAAGTGTTTTTTTTCAGAGCAGAGGCCAAGCTTGATAGTATTTACAGTGGTATTTTTAGCACTATATAGTAACTCTAGCTGAAGTAACACTAGCTCAGTAAGTAACCCTAGCGGTGTAAATCCACTGCAAGAAACCTATACAATACTGGATGGCTGTTGAAATGTCCTTTGGGTGTAGCCCAACCAGGGGCCTGGAAAGAACCTACCTTCCTCATCTGGATTAGCAAAAGACAAAGGGAGTTTTCCAGGAGCCTGGTTTTAGAGCTATTTTTCAGAGCAGAGCAATACTGAATGCTGGAGCAATATCAGAAACTATTTCCCCACAGGATTAAAATTTATTTAAAAGAATCACAGCAAGGGCATTAGTTTCTGCTAACTTTGTTGGTACGAGGTAGTGAGCCAGCAGGAAGGTGACAGTGTCATGGAGAGGGAACCCGAGCTCTGCTAGGACAAGGCAGCTGAAGCTGCAGCATAGCTCAGTAGCTTGGCAGTTCGCATGAGGCTACTCAGGCATTTAGCTGATCCTAAATTAAAAAGGCTCCCGTGGCCCTTCGCCGATGCTGCTGAAAGGTTTTTTACCATTACACCTCCTGTCACCTGGAACAGCTTTCCTGTAGCCCCTGGCACTCCTGGCTCAGATGTACGCTGCTGAATCCAGTTCTCTAGTCCATATTGCCTCTTGTTGCACTGAATGCCTAAAATCCTCCCTCAGGACCCAGCGGAAGAGCCTCAGCAGATGCCGACAGCAGGCTGGCAGCTGCAAAGGGACTTGGGGTCCCTTACCTCAGCTGCCCACATCTCGCTTCTCCCCAGTTCTCAGCCTGCAGGCGTCCTCCAGCCTAATCTCAGAGAGACTGCAGAGGTGGGCTGGGAGCACACTGCAGTGCTCAGGAAACTGTACAGCTGTGGCATCACAGTCTCGGTGATCTGGTCTCACAAGTCCAAATGATTTTCCACAAAAAAAGTCCTGAGACTTATCCTTTTACTCTACTTAACAAAACAAGGGATAAAATTGCTGCTTATCCTTGAAGATGCACTTGGATTGGAGTGAGCCTGCATCGAGGAGCTCCCAGGTTCTGCCTGACTCATTGGCTCTGCCTCGGACACCTCTGCAGGCCTGAGACAGCTCTAGGGAAGAGGTTATTATCCAGAGGTTGAAAGCAGCTGGCTGTAGCCTGACTTGGCATGGAACATTCGAAATTATTTTAAATTGGCTGAATTGTTGTCCCAAGAAGTGCACAAACTTGTTACAGGTTTTGAAAGGATGGGGCAAAAGAAGTTCTTTTAAAGCAAGTGGCATTTTTGGTGAGTAATCAGAATGTTCACTGTCTTGAAGTGCTTATTGAGGGAGGTATCTCCACGAAGTGAAGAGGAATTGCTGGTCTACCTTTGTAGCAGTTATTAAAACGGACCACTTCCATCTTTGCAGTGGCTGAATGGCAGCAGATGCCCATCCAAGCCCCGTTCCTGTGCACTGTTCCACGCATGCTCTCTGCCCTTTGTCTCTCAACAAATCGGCAGCTACAATGAGCACCCTAAGGCAAGATACATGGCACTTTAATCAGCATGCCAATGCCTACAAAAGAGCCTGCTTGTTTTTATCCCCACATAAACTGCTTTCCTAAGCAATTGTCTTCACTGGAATGTCATGGGAATTTTGCTCTACTGTGTTTCTAGACCAGAAGTGGTTTTAAAGTCATAGCTGCAAAAAATGTCCTGTTAGCAGTGCTTGGTTGTTGAGCAGGTACATTGATGCAGGCTCATTAACAGCTGCTGTTGACTTACACATTCTGCTAAATAGCTGGATTAACAAGGTCAAATCATATAGCTGTCATTCATCGCTCTGAGTTGATGTGGTAGATGCTGAGTGTCTTGTCTTGACCACTCCTACAGTCCAGACTGGGGAAGAAAAAGAAATTGCTGCTCAGTTCATCTTTCCTGTTGATTCCCCAGCCTCAGTGTATTGCTAACTGCAACCAGTCGATCACAGCACTATCACCGGCACCTGCCACTGGGTCAGGGTGAAGCAGGCTTGCAAACATGGCTCTCTGATTAGGGGGTGATGGTGTGCCAGACTCTCTTCCAGCACCAAGTCCCTGGGGCATTGTCCTAAAGTGCCCCCCGTGCCTGCAGGCAGTAGAAGTCCATGCAGTACCAAAGAGCTGATGGACTCCGAGGTGAGGTTCCCTCCCCTCTCTGCCCACTTCGTGCAAAGTCGTGATGCTGGGTGTAGCGTGTGGGGCACGTGCTGCTTCTGGGCTAGCAGTCAACTTGGTGGAAATGCCAGGAGATGCCATATATGTGAGAAGAGGAGCCTCCCTGGCTGTGGATGCAACAGCCGTGCTTAGAGAGCTGAGCTGGGCTTAAGCTACACATTTCAGCTCTGGATTTTGCACAATATAGGGCCTTTAGACTGAGAGTCACATAACATGGCTTTGCTCTGGAGTCGAACATCCCTTTGCAGCTGGAAGGGTTTAGCTTTGGCTCTTTGGGCCAGAGAAGTGCACTCAGCTTGAGAAGTAAGCATGCAGGGGCAAGTTAAAACCAGTGCTTACGTCCAAAGACTACTGTTCTCTGAAAGATATTAAGCTAAATAGGTGTGACACTAGACGGCAGCACCTGTGAAACATCAACCCTTTCCTTTGCACCCTCTTTTGTCTGGCTGATAACACCCTGCTTGCCTCCTCCTGCCTATCTGTGCCAGGTGTTAGGAGAATATGGCACATTGGCTAGGGGCTGCTTGGGAAAATCTTGTTGTCTGTGGGCCGGAATGAGCTGGAAGATGAACACTTTGAAAATCAGATTCTGGTTTAAGGGTGAAGATGAAAGCTAAGCTCATTTGAAAATGAGCACATATGCCAGGTTTTTTATGTAGAGTACAATATCGATAGAGCAAGCTGATGGGATGGATGAGATGCTTGATTAACTCAGGTCATTTTGTAGGCAGTTTATGTGTTGGTGGTTTTCAGAGGTTCCAAAAAGTTTTTTACGTGTGACTGGGAATGGTAACAATGACCCTGCTCAACCCCTTCCAGAGCTGCGCAGATTTTCAGACCCTAGAGCATGTTTGCTTTGTAAAGGAAAAGCCAACTCTGCAGTGTGGCAACCTATGGGAATAGATGCCAAATGGATGTAGAACGTATTGTGATCTCAACCGAAGACTGCACATTGCTTCTGATATGCTGTGAACACACTGGAAAAATTGCCTGCACTACAGTTTATGGAGATGAAAAGCACTTGACAACTGTGGTAAGCCACGGAGTAGCCATGTCAAAACCCTTGCAATAACATTCACTGAAGGGCAGGTTTTTTTCAGGGCAACATCCCTTCTGCTGTGTACGAAGACATTTATTTTGTGGTGTTACAAGGGCTGCTCTTTTATTTACATGGCCTGAAATTCTCAGGCTCTGAGAATCCCAAAAGGAGAGGAGCAGTTTTCGGGAAGTCTGTCCTCAGTTTCTCAAATATATAGGCCAATCTCTTTTCATGTTTTTATTGATTACAGTAGGTATTCTCTTTGCTGATTGTTTACTTCTTCAGCCAAATTGGATCCTTGCAGGTCAAGATAACCCAGTCCCTGAATCAGGGCAGGAGGTTGAAATGGAGTAGCACAGCCACTGCAGTGCACGGTGGCAGAAGGACTGGCCCATTCACAAGTGCAGCCCCTTGAAACTCTTCAGAAAAAAATGAAACCCCCAAATTCCAGAAGAAGGTGGTGCAAGAGAAGAGGAGCAGAGTGCACAGGGACTGGCACGATGGCCAGTCTTAGAGATGTGGGCTGGAAGAGCAGGGGGAAGGATGCTGTGTGCCAGGCTGAGTTGTGAGGCTCTCGGGAATACTTTTCTCATCAGGAAACATACCTTTTCTCTCTTTGGATGCTTTCTTTACTCCCCTTCTGGGGAGACCACAGTGAGCAGTACTATAGCCAACATGGTTGTGTCTGGTTCCTCTTTTTTTGTTTCCAAGATCTGAATGTCTTCTTGCATGTGAGACTTTCCCAGCTGGGAAGTACTGCTCATCCTAGAGGGGAACACAGCTGGTGGAACCTGCATGACCACATTGTGTTACCACAGGGAAGATTTATTAGTGTCTGCCCTCCTACTCTTATCCCTCTTACCCTCAGATCACCTGGGGTAGGAGCCATCTGCCAGCCTACGCTGGGACACTGAAAGGATGGCCACAACAGGGCCGTAAAAGCAGTCAAATCTTCAGAGGATGTTGGCTGCTTTTTGCTAGCGTGTTGTGAAGAGCAAGCAGCTCTTTGGAAATAATAGCTTTTTTTAGGTACCCTGGAACAGGACTGTAAAACAACATAGGAAGACTGAACAGCATTGACAGGAGGTTTTAATCAACTAGCAGCACAGAAATGCAGAGGTATCCCGGTGAATAAAATGGGGGAGGCAGAGCAGAGAGTCAGAGAACACTTTGGAGTGAGAGGGGAAGGTTGAATGCAGTCAGTCAGTGGCAAAACAGTGTGTAGCACTAGAAGAGAGCCACTTCCCAGGGAACTCGGTGAGGCTGTAGAGCATTCCTCTTGTCATGCAGTAGGTGGAGAAAGAACACCAAGCATTGCACAGCACTGCTTAGTGCAGATTTTTGTTTGCTTATCTGCCCGAGTATTATCAGAAGCCTCCAGAACTGCTCTGCTACATTGGCAGCTGCTCATAAAGTGCATTACTTAAACCTTCGTAACTGAGAGCATCCTCACTGGGTCACTGAAAAGCTCTTTTGTGATCTACAGGTCACTGTGTCACCCTTGTAAGTGAGAAACGTTATGCAAGGACTTTTGTGTTTGCATGCTGTGAGTTTGGATTTGGGGCCCCACATTTAAAAATTACTGCCCTAAGTTTCCCTCCTATTTTTGCACCCACAGCTGCAACTGACTTCCTCTGCACCGCCCTTCCCAGATATAACATACAAAATTCCTTTATTTCTTTTACTCAACTGCTGCAGCAGCTTGCTTGTTTTCCCTCACTGTATTTCGTCCCCCAGCTATGACCTTTTGAGAACGCACATACAGCATCTGGGGAGAAAAAAAAATAAAGGAAAAAGAGAGCTTGTTTTAGACTGGAGATCCTGTGATAATCTTTATCATTTAACTTAAATTATATGCAGCAAAGCCATGGTAATTGGTATTGCATCAACTATCTGAAGTCTCAACCCGTCTGCTGTGCCTGAGTGTGACACGCTCCTTTGGGTTTAAGTCTGGGAAACGTGATGCTCTTGATTATTTGCAGTCTTCTCCCCAGGAGTGTGCTCCAGTCCCTGTCCTTTGTGCTGTGTTCGCCTTGCAAGATCATAAGCGACACCAAGGAGATCG
>NW_009707701.1:160380-171603 GCF_000703405.1 Apaloderma vittatum | reverse complement strand
TCTCCCCCCCCCGCGGGTGATGCAGCCCAGCCACAAACCTGGGGTGCGTAACAGCTGAGAAGAACTGCTGAGAGCAGGCCTTGGCATTGCTAGTATGCGCACATAGTGACGCATGCAGAGCCGGTCTCAGCGTTTTGTTCGCCAGCCTATCGCGCTAATCTTTTTGCTGCTAACCTCCACCACCCTCATACTAATGCTCATCCTCACATGAGTGCACATAAACCCAGCAAGAGGATTTGAGAGCAGCTTAGACAAACGGTTCATTAGGGTCTTTCTCTGCCAAGGGATGATTTTTTTCAAAGGTTCCCATCACCGAGCTACTGTAAAAATAAATTCTCCAAGTCACCAGACAGCTGCCACCGTAACAGACTTGTCTGGCATCCAGGCGTAAAGGACAGGGATCGTTATGCCATCAAGAGCAAGCTCTTTTGCTCCCGGTTAGACTGCTGGATGAACAGAGTGGATCCCTCTGAACCAGGTGAAAGCTGTGATTATTTTGTGTTTCTCCTCTACACAGGGAGATTTGCAGATCCTATAGCACTGCACGGGTATTTCTGAAGCCCGTGGAAGTTCTGAGAGGTTTACCCTCGTGCTTACCTGTTAAAGGACGTGCCTCCTGCAGTAGTCTCTGGATGCTGTTTGTATTGTGCAATCATGGTAGGTTATCTAGGTTAACTTTAACCTAATTGTAGAGGTAACCTATGTACACACAGTACCTGATGGAGAATCGAATTGGTTTCAGCCTCTGGAGTACGAACAAGTCTCTCAATGCCTCTCGCTCTCTAACCTGAATCAATAATATGACTTGCCTGCCCAAACACCCTTTCATCAGTGTCCCTTTTAGAACTGATACTGCTTGTTGCCCTGTTCTCCTCCTCTGTGAGCCAATCTTCACACTCCTTTAAGCACCAAAAAACAACTCAATTCCCTGTGCCAGGCTACACCTGAGCACTAAATAACTAGTGCAGCATCACCTGTGATAAGGCAATTTTTGGAACTTTCCTGAGTGGCTTAACAATTCATGCAATGACATCTACCTTCAGTGTCTAGTGTTTTCCCTCCAAGCCCTGCTCCGACAGTGAGAGGCAGACTCAAACCAGGACTGTGTGGTTCACTGCAGGATTACCAAGTGTCTGTAGGGTTTGCAGAATGCCCTTTACAGAGCTGCTTGTCCTGGTCAGGCCACACTCTGTCCATGATACCATCTCTTCCAGTCTTCTTTCAGTGCTCCTGCAGACCTCCACCTCCTGCCTCTTATTCACCACTACATCAGCACCACTTGTTCGATTTCCGTCTTTCCCCAGACCAGAGGATAAAGCCACTATTCTTCCTGACTAACCACTCCTCCACTCCTGCAATCCCTTTTCTCCCTCTCTAGACACTGCCCCTAAGTCTCCTCTGCTTCCCAAGCCTTCCACATTGCCTATTTGCTGAGTGAATATCCATTGTAGAGCATTCCCTGTGATATCCCTGCTCCTCAGCTGTGTGCCATACCTTCCCAGTGCAGAGGCTGGGTATCCCATCCTTTGGAGAAAAAAAAATAAAATCTATAGGACCAGTCTGCTATAGACTCTGTAGGATGATCTGTTCCTCACATGATTGCTCATGTTGGCCATGCAGAAATAACTCACTTCTACACTGACAAGAGCACTGGGCATAAAGAAGTTCTACAAAATCAAAAGCCATATAGCAAGTTTTGATTATTTTATTTTTTTAAGAGTTCTCAATCAGAATATAATTATTTTTTAGTTAATTAGTTAGTTAGTTAGTTAGTTAGTTAGTTGATAGAGGATCATACCAAAAAAACCAACAGACATAATTTCTCGTATTCTCTGAAAAATAGTCAAGGTTTTAAGTCCTCAAACTGTATGCTATCGCTTAGCACAGTTATTTGCTTTAGATGAGTAAACATCATGTCACAAAACAACTCTACACTCTCAAATTACCTGGTCTGAAAAAAAATGGGTGTAATTTCCAGAGCAAGGAGAATATTTTATACTGCTGGAAGAGTGGCTATGGAAAGCTCACGGAGATGAGATCAGGTCACAAGGCAGAGGGGATCTCAGCAGCAAGCTCTGTGGAGCTGCAAGAAATGTTGGTTTTATTCAGAGAAAAGACTAGGGGAGTGAAAGGGGCTAAAATTGTACCTCTGCCTTTCTGGGTGAGGAGACATTTTACTTGTTGTTCCCAGTCACCATGATGATACTTACCTACTCTGGAAAGTGCTCTGAGATCTACAGATGGGGAGAAGCATCACTGCTTAGCAGCTGTAAATTTCCAAACCTGCTCCCGTTCCAGTTCTCCTGCTCGCTGGGTGTACTAGATGCTCTCTTTGCATCTCCCACTCTCTGGGTGTGCTGCTGCAAGACTGAGAAGCAAAGAGCATCTCTCATTCCCTATGCAAATCCATTGATGAAAACATAAAATGCATTGTGCTGCTAAAACTTGCTGAGCTTGTTTGAATAAATGCCAAGGATTAACAGCACGTAAATTCACCATTGATTTGACAACAATGATGTTATGTGCCCTAAACAGTGATGGGATTTATTCAGTGTTTAGGATGTGGGCTCTGAGGTGGAAAAAAGGGATTGCTAGTAATTTTTTAAGCCTCTTTGGCTGCACCAAAGCAGACTGTTGGTATTATATAAATTCTTTAGATAAAATAAATATCAGTCTGTATGGGGAAAGTGGATATTTAACTTTTCCAGTATACAGCTGAATAGTAAATCTGGCTGTGGATCGCAATAAGCCAGGAAATAAAAATTGCCACATCCCTCTAAAACAGATAAGAAGGAGATGTTGGTATGGAAGAAGAATCCCAAAGGCCAGCAATAAAACAGAGGATTGGGCCTTAAAAACAGTGGGACAAAGATTTCTTTTTAGGTAGAAAACTAGAAATGTCACCACCACAACTTGTCCCCTGTGTGATTGCTCTCTCCTGGGCTCCACTGTTCAGCAACTTTGCAGCCATGGTCCCTGTGAGCCAAAAACTATTGTGAGCAAGGGTGGGGACCACCTGGGACAGAACTTGTGGAGCGGGGTTTGACTGTCCATTAACCAAGAGTTGCGGAGGCAAGTCAAGGGAGAGCTATGATGACTTAGACCAGGGCAGGCTTAGCCCCTCACTCTTTGTATCAAGTGTCAGGGTATTGCTCCCAGTTGGGCAGCTGATGCATGTTTGGGAGGTATGGGAATTTGCAGAGTTGTCTAGGGACACACTGTTCTCTCTTTAACAGAAAAGCAAGCCAAGTTTGGGTTTTATTTTGTTTGTTTTCCTCTTTTTTTAAAATACACTTGCTGAAAGTTCAGCTCCTAGATCTATATTTAAACTTCTTAATACATGGCCTGATTTTCAAAGGTGCTCAGCACGTAGCAAATCTCCCACTAACTGCCTTCTTTCTTGCTTTGGGCTATCCTGAAAGAGGGGCTTTCAGGTGTTCTCTTTGCTTTTAACAAGAAACACTTACTCCTCTGATAAAAAAAAATAATAGAGCATCTGTCTTCCCTCATGTCAGCCCTCCCATTGCCTTAGCTTTCCAGCCCCAACCACAGTTACTCATGGTGTGTAAATTGCACTGATAATATGGCCTCACCTCCTCCCAGCCATTATAAACTTTAGCAAGATATCAACAGAATTCAAAACTTGTCAGAAATCACTACTGTAGCGCTTTCCATGGTATCAAGTGAGGATTGAGTGCAGAGGAGAATGAGTCTATCTGCAGTTACAATCAGTTGCTCCTTCCTCCATCAGCATCCCAGGTCAGACAAGGTAGAAGAGTTTGGAGCTCCTGACAGTGACACTGTCCTGGGTGGCAGGCATATGTTTGAGGAACAGGAAATGAGTCTTCTAAAGAAAGGACTCATCCCTTAAAAAGGAAGAAATAAGAGCCCTGTGTTGATTTCTAGGGAGACCTTTTAGTAAGCGCTTAGTAGCTCACAAAGGAAAACTGACAATACTGGCTCCCTAGTGAGCTTGCCCTTTTAGCTTGACTGCTTGCACACTGACTTCTATCAGCTTCTTGTAACCTTTCCAAAGCTATGTCTGTGTAAGACTAAGAAAAGCATGATTGTTTTTACCTACTCACCAGCTCCTTCACACACATTGTGTAGTATTTTCACCGAAAGGGTTGTTAAGCATTGGAACAGGCTGCGAAGGGAAGGGATTGAGTCACTGTCCCTGGAGGTACTCAGAAGTGCTTGATGTCATGGTTTAGCAGTGGACCTGGCATTGCTAGATTAATGGTTGAACTCGATGATCTTAAAGGTCATTTCTATGGTATTCCAGTATCATAAGGACCCCTACAAGAAAGTCCAGTATCTTAAGGGGGCCTACAAGAAAGCTGGTGAGGGACTTTTTAGGATGTTGGGTAGTGATAGGACTAGAGGGAATGGATTGAAGCTAGAGATGGATCAGCTCAGATTGGACGTTAGGAAGAAGTTCTTCCCCATGAGGGTGGTGAGACACTGGCACAGGTTGCCCAGAGAGGGGGTGGAAGCCCCATCCCTGGGAGTTTTTAAGGCCAGGCTGGATGGGGCTCTGGGCAGCCTGATCTAGTGGGGGATGTCCCTGCCCATGGTGGGGGGGTTGGAACTGGATGATCTTTAAGGTCCCTTCCAACCCTGACAATGCTATGATTCTATGGTGTTCTACCACAGCAAGACTGGTAGGAAGAAAAGTTGCACAAAATTACATTATTGCCTGCCTTAATTCTGTGTGGCTGTAATGAACTACTTTTTGTACCGCATGTAAATCTTCCTCCCAAGGGAAAACTTAGTTTGATTAGCGTGCTGCAACAATTTTATCATTAAATATTCACAGAGATTATTCACTCCCTCATATTGTCACTAAACAGCTTACATCTAAATGCAGAGGATCATCTAGGTCGCGCATTTTGGGGTTGACAGGTCCGTTCAAAAGAAGCACTGAAACTTGGAAACAGTGCTGGACTCGACTGGAAATTGGCAGGTGAGAGTCAGTCATGTGGACAAACTAATAGCAGCTGAATACAAGCAAAGTCTGTGCTTCGTCACTGATGCCTGCTTTACTCCAAAGCATGACCTAGCATTTCTGCAGCCTGTCCTTTACGACATGTCTCATGTGCTGGCAATTACACATCATAGTTTAGGAAGGGATTCCTTCAAAGGTAAGCTAGACAGCAGATCCTGCTGGAAGACATTTTGCGTTGGACTCTCCTTCTAAATTTGCGATGAGTCTTTGGGAAAACCCGGCTTTGATGCACTCATCAGCATATGCACTAGTTTTTCTTCTTTTTATAGAAACACCACCAAATATCACTGCTTTTGTTCCGTAGGTGATAATGATTCACAAATGTGCATACTGTGAGAAGTCTGGTTCCCTGAACTGGTGCTTTCTCCTCTCATACTGAATTCCCAGTGGATGGGGTTCATGTTACTGTCTCTGCTTGTCCAGAAGGAGGTTAGCATTAGAATTGTCTCCCCTAAGCAAGCTCTTCAGGCACCCACCTTAGACTGTCAAGATGTAGGCACTGCTACAAAGTGTCTCATTTCAATTTTCCTACCCACCTACATTGGTGTGAGCCGTCTGGAGGCATCTGTCTCTCCCCACTGACTGGACAGGGAGCCTGGACAACTCCATTAGGACCAGATGCCTCAGTTTTACACTGCTGAAAGTTAGATGTGATAAGTCTCAGGAGACTGCTTGCTGCCCAGAGGTATGCAGGCAGTGTGAAGTCTGTATCATTCTGTAAATGAAATTTACATTCTAGTGAAATATTTTGTCCATAAAAGACAAAAATGTCTACCAAAGACAAAATGGATATGATTAATTACAGGGAGGGCCATGAAAATGTGGATCCAGAAGAAACTGAAAACATAAAACGATAAAGTTTGCTGCCACTTTTCAGGTGTTTGAATGTGTGGTAATACACATACCTTACGGTGAAATTTAGGCAAAGACATATTTATAATTTTTCTCTCAAGAGCCCATTCCCACCATCCAGCTGAACATACAGGCTGCTCTGATCACGTGTTGAACACACACATGTTCCGATCTTGGAGCAAACTTCGGGCTGTGGGTAGCTGATGGAGTTTGTTGGGCTTCCCTGTGAGATAAGTGGTGGTGTATAAGCAAGCAGCTGCTTTCCTGATGCCTGAGAGCACTGATGTGCTGCTGGTTGGTGCTGCTGGGAGAGGTATAGCCCACCTGGGCTCCCTTCTTCCTCCGCACCCCAATATTCTTCCCCTCTTGCTGTGTAGTGAACATTCTGGAGGTCACTTGTCAAGGTTTTGGCAGTTTCTTAAGGACTGAAAGATGCCCACAGAGGAGCTGATGTTGTGTGTGTTCCTTGCTGTGCTCCTGGCATAAACCCTGGTTTAGGAAACACAGAGGGGATGTTCCTGACATGCTGCAGGTATATCATCCACCCCTCACACATGGCTGGGAGCCGAGTGGTATGTCAGACCCCAAAATCTGTCTCACTGTGTCAGGCCACAGTTTCTATCTGCTTGTCTACCAGCCAAATAAATCATTTGCTTTGTGTGCTCCAGAGACTGGCTTGGGATTTGAACCTGTTCCTGTATCTCTCCTTTCATTCTACATATGTCAGGTCACTGCTGCTGTTTGGTTAAATACAGGTTAGCAGGTCTTTGCTGCTGGGTGATGAGGACAGTTTTTCTTCTCTCCTGGGGCAAAGACCTGGATCTCACAGAGCTCCTGAAGAAAAATGTTGGTAAAGTTTTCTGACTCTTGTTTGCTTTCCCTTCATTTTCCAAAGAAAATGACAGATTTGGGAAAATGGGACTGAGCCGGGCTTTAGGTCTGTCTGTTGTGTTCTTTTCCTCTGTGTCTTGAGGAGAGATTGATCATGTTGTGGCACGCGATTTTAGAAAAGCCTTTGTGCCTGAGAGCCATGGACAAACCACAGGGCCTTTTTTTGCTGAAACTAGGTGTGGTTGAACCTCGAATCATAGAATCACAGAATGTCAGGGGTTGGAAGGGACCTCGAAAGATCATCTCATCCAACCCCCCTGCCAGAGCAGGATCACCAAGGGCAGGCACAGGAATGCATCCAGG
Organism: Apaloderma vittatum; assembly: GCF_000703405.1. Taxonomy (NCBI): domain Eukaryota; kingdom Metazoa; phylum Chordata; class Aves; order Trogoniformes; family Trogonidae; genus Apaloderma; species Apaloderma vittatum. The sequence goes on along the minus strand of NW_009707701.1, from coordinate 164,549 downwards.
CGTTCTCATCTATCTTCTTAGCAATCTCTGCTGCATTCTTGGGTGATTTTCTGCACAAGTCTTTGCTTTCCTGAAGGAAAGAATCTGTAACAGAATCTTCTGGTTCCCGCTTTTCTATGCTTGCCTTCATGCACTGTGTGGGGAATGGTCATGTGTAGGAGTCAAGGCCAAGGACTTTTCAAGACCAGTTGGTGGCTAGGTGCCAGGCCATGCTCAGCTGAATGTCACTTTGCCTCAGTGCTTTTCTGAATTTAGTTCCTCTGAATCATAGAATCACAGAATGTTCGGGGTTGGAAGGAACCTTGAAAGATCATCTAGTCCAACCCCGTTGCCAGAGCAGGATCCCCTAGGGCAGCCACACAGGAACACGTCCAGGCGGGTTTTGAAAGTCTCCAGAGAAGGAGACTCCACAACCTCTCTGGGCAGCCTGTGCCAGGGCTCTGTCACCCTCACAGTGAAAGAGTTTTTCCTAATGCTTTTGTGGAACCTCCTATGTTCCAGCTTGCACCTGTTGCCCCTTGTCCTTGCCTCTGGCCTGGATTGATCCCATTTCTCCCAAAGCACTGATGCCAAGATCTCAGCCACTCTCTGTTTCTTTAGTTCCTGGCACTATGAGAGATTGATTCAGCCCCTCAGCACTCAAGTGCCTTTCAGTGGTGCCCTCTCCACTCTCTCTCTTGCTCTCTGCTGACTGCAAAAGGTGCTGAGATGTACAAGACTCCAGATTTAGGTGCTTCTGCCGTCCAGAAGACTCCTGGGATGCTTTCCCCACATCACTGGCTCCGGTGGCAATGGGGTTTTGGCTCTCGCTGTGGCCTCATGCCAAACCTTTCTGTGGAGCTGGGCAGCCTCTCCGCCCTTTCACCGCCCAGCTGCCTCATCTCTCTGGCAGAGCTTGCTGCTCCCACAGCAGGCTGTTCACGTGCCCCTTCCCCGGTCTATCCAGGATGATGGACGAGCCCTTAAAGGCAGCTTTAAGTGAAACAGAAACGCAAAACAGCCATAACCAGGAACGCCTGTTAGGCAGGATCTGTGTCATGACACCGGGAGGTAAATGGATTTCCCACAACGCTCCTAAATCCAAACAAGGACACTCTCAAGGCCAGCTTTGGAGCTGTTACTTTCGGTGACCAAACATTTTTTCTTCTTTCTTTTGGCGAAGTATCTGCTTGTTGAAAATTTCTGTTTTGTTAAACCTGTGTTCATGCTCTGCATCATGCATGAGTCCCGCTTCTCTGCCAGCCCCACCAGGATCCCTGCGCTGGGCATGTCAGGCCCCTCTCAGTTGGCAGAGACACTTTATAGCATGCCACAAAAAACCCTTTCCCTTTCTTCAAACTGAATCAAACCCTTTCTCCTCGCTTGGAAGAAAGCCGTTTAATTTATTTGGAAGAGACTTTTTGTCTCTATTTCCAGGAAGGGCAGGAACAGAAGCAAGTTAACAAAAAGGCAAGGGCGGGTTACAAAAACCCATAGAGCAGACCTCCTTCACCAGCATCCTTGAGATGCCCACCGGGGTGTCCTTTTTAGCTTCCCTGATCCCGCAGAAGACCTGTCAGTATCCCTGGGCACCCCGTGTCTCACAGCCTGCTGCCTGGCATCGTCCCTTCGGGAGATCTGGCGCCGTTTCCAACCAGACTGTCATTTCCAGGTCAGTCTCCGCATTTCTGCTGACCACGTTGCCTCCATCATGAGATCATGTCTTTCCAGAGAAATCCCACTAATGCCTTCATTCTGCGAGACCGGTATATATAGGGGGAGCTTTCCTGGGGCTGCACTGCGCAGTCCAGCCAAGGCATCGCTGTCTTCCCAGCGACTGCACTCCTTCACTGCTCTCCCCTTGCAAACACAGGTCGCAAGCAGCCGCAAGCATGGACATTACCATCCAGCATCCCTGGTTCAAGCGTGCTCTGGGACCCCTCATTCCAAGCCGTTTGTTCGACCAGTTTTTCGGAGAGGGTCTCTTCGAGTACGATCTCCTGCCTTTGTTCTCTTCCACTATCAGCCCCTACTACAGGCAGTCCCTCTTCCGCAGCGTGCTGGAGTCGGGCATTTCAGAGGTAAGGGCCCTTTGGCTTCCTCTTCTTTTCCTTCCTCTCCTCCTTACGTCTCCGCCGGCTCCTCCCCACCCGTGGCTCACCAGCGGGGACTGGTGGCTGTAGCCTTGCGCTGGGGTGCGAGGGAGCGAGGAGGACCTCCAGCCCACCGCCAAGCACAGCCCCTTCTTGGGCATGGAGGGAAACCCTCACTGGGTAGAAAGCTTCCCTTCAAGAAACGGAATCCATTTTGGCCCTAATGGTTGTTTCCAATGCGTGAAAAGGCTGCTTTGGCTGCCCTTGTGCCCGCCAGCCCGTACGGCGAGGGAAGAGCTAGGCTGCTCCCGGCGTAAGCACCTGCAAAGGCAGCTCGGCACAGGAGAGGACCCCTGTGAGCAGGAGGTTTCTCTGGTCCTCTCTGCCTCAGGACCTTGGTGGTTTTCACAAGCCCTTGCTGGAGGACCCAGGAGCAATTCTCTGAAGGGAGCATGTAGGAAGAGGGGGTAGCTGTGGGGACTGTGGTCCCCAGGTCAGGGATCAACGCTTTCTCTAGTCATCTCTTGCTGGTTTCCTCCCAGAGCTAAGATCGCAGGGAAACCATAAATCACTGAAAGGATGAAACGTGCTGTCAGAGAGTATTGCACTGGTTTCCTTCCCCTCTCGCTGCTGAGTACAAATGCCTGGTGCATCTGGCAGATTGGTGGGTGCAAAGGGCACAAGAATAGCGGCGAGAAGTAACGCCTCTCTCCAGAGGAATGACCCAGATACCTACCATGGCGTCCTAGTCTCTCCCTACAATGGGAAGAAGACCCCTGCTGAGGCCCATAGTCACAGAAGGAGAAACTGTGCTGCTGTCAGACCACCCCTTCTCTGGCTCTTAAGCTGCCGTGACACCGGCGCTGCTTCTGCACATAATGCTCGGGGACACTTAGAGCTCACATCTTACTGTCTAACAATGTTTTTTTCAGGTGAGGTCTGACCGGGACAAGTTTACAATCATGCTGGATGTAAAACACTTCTCTCCTGAAGACCTGAGTGTGAAGATTATCGATGACTTTGTGGAAATCCATGGCAAGCACAGCGAAAGACAGGTAAGTGGAAGTGACGGTGATGGTGGAGCTACTAGGGAGTCGAGCTCCGGTTTCTTTCTTTCCAACGGTCCTCAGCAGAAGGAAAAAAAAAGAATATGTCAGAAGAAAAAGTTATTTATCGATTGTCATTATTGGCATAGCCTGTTACCACAGAGCCCCCACCTGATATCTGATAATAACGAGCTAATCCACTCCTCTTTTGTTTATTTTCAATCATCATCTTCCATAACCGTCAGATGACAATGTCCATTGTTCACTAATAACACTGGACCAGACAAAGAACATCATCTGGCGCTGCCGAAGCATGGCTGGGTTTTCATAAGCCAGAATCGTTAGTGAAAACAGAGTTTTGATATGCTGATCTAGGAGAGAAAAGCAAAAGCAAACAAAACAAAAGAAAAACAACCAAGTGCCTCAGGCTTGGAAACTTTTAACACGTATGTCATGGAAATATCTGTGGGGCTAGAAAAGTGAATTATACCAGCAGGGGTTTAATTCTTCTCATACACTTTTTTGGCCAGACAAAGCTCTAGCCTGGAGACCGTATGCATATTTTAATATAGTTATTTTTTCCAGAGGAAAAGACCAGCCATTTTCACAGCTGAGTTTAGAAAAAAAAAAAAAAAAGCATTTCTCATTCTTTTGGCCAAAAAAAAGGGGTCAGGATTGTGTACTTTGGCTGACACAGTGTTGCTCTCTGGTAAGGAAATACACAGGTGCACACAGGCGCATTGCTTTTACCTTTGCGGAACCACAGACTTTGTCTCCAAGCATCCTCTGAAATCAGAAGGCCCCCGTCCAAACCCGATCCCAACCTATGATATGGCCAGAATTACACCCTGCTCCTCTGCTGGGCTCATGCAGCTTCAGGGACATCGTGGAGGAGACATCTGCCCCTACAAACCTATAGAACAGAATAAAAAGCAGAGAGGCGCCTGGTGATACTGGTGGCACAGTGTCACGACGAGCCAGGGCGAACGTGGACCCTGTTCCAACAGAGCCGCAGGGTTGGGTGGAGGGGGGCACAGCGTGATGCTGGCGG
>NW_009707701.1:153813-160327 GCF_000703405.1 Apaloderma vittatum | reverse complement strand
CCCCCCCCCCCGACGGTCTCCCCCCGCCGGTACCGCCTGCCTGCCAACGTTGACCAGGCTGCCATCACCTGCTCCCTGTCCAACGATGGCATGCTGACCTTCTCGGGCCCCAAGGTCCCCTCCAACATGGACGCCGGCCACAGCGAGAGGCCCATCCCTGTGTCCCGGGAGGAGAAGCCCACCTCTGCACCTTCCTCCTAAGGCTGCCTGCTGCTGCGGTACGCAGGCTGCCACCGTCTGCAGATCTCATTCCCAGAGCCATTGCATAGATATCAGTGAATATCTAGAGGGGTTTATTTTGTTGGTTCCCCCCCCTTTGTTTGGTTTGTTATTTCCTCCCCCGTCCCCTTTCCCTTGGATGGGACGAGGGGCTGGGTGAGAAGCGGCTGGTGGACTTTGAAGCTTAAACCTGTGAGCTGTGCTGTGGGGATGGCGTGGATGGCGCGTGCTGCCATGGATGGCGCGTGCTGCCACGCTGTTGTACTTGCTGAAAGGGTCTTCGTCCGGTGCTGTAGTCCAGAACCACCTTCAGGTAGGAGGGAGTGCACAAGTAACACTGGCTCCTGGTGCACCAAGTCTTGAGGCGAGGCTTGGAGCGGGGAAAAAGCCCTGCAGACTTGCTCTACCCCATGCAAACTGGTTACTCTTAAAAAAAAACCCAAAGCAATAGAGCCAAGCCTCAGACCTGAAATCCTGTGCACATGCGATGAACGTGCCACGAGTTCCTTGCAACCGCAGGAGAAAAGAGTAACATCTTACCTTCGGGGGTTGCAGCGTGTATTTTTTTTCAGCAAAGTGTTTAAGTGTATCTGTTCACACCACTACCTTGTCGTTTCCCTTAGAGGCAAGCGACAAGAGGACAAGCACGTCTTTCCACTGTCTTAGTAGGCCCTCAGGGGAGAGACGGGGGGCTCACCGCTGTGCAGAGGCTTCACATCCCCAGCCAGCTCTCCCCAGCCCGTGCGTAACACACCGTCTCCCTTGCTCTTGCTCTAATTCTAGGGTAGCTCCACCTCTTCCACTGGTATCTGGCACTCAACCTGAGAACGTGGTCAGTGGCGGTCAATAAAGAGATATAGGAAACTCGCAATTGGCTTTGAGGGTTTCATTTGTTCCTTTCTAAGGCTTTTGAAGTTGAAAGGTTAGCGCAGTGCCTAACGCCGCTCGGAGGATGCGCTTTCCACCACTGGAAGAACGTTTTGTGACGATGGCTTGCCCTTTCTTTCATGTTCCTGTTATCCTTCATGCGAGCAAAACAAAAGGATCAGAAAAAGAACAAAATTCAACAGCCCATCAGCCATGGCATTTCTTAAGTTCATTGCGTCAGTAAAGATGACAATGCAGGCCTCATTTGCGTGCCACGACGTGAAAGATTTAATCTGAAATGAACGATTAAGGCTGTTTGATGGCAGGGTGGTTAGGGTGTAGGTACTAGCTCTCCTTGCTATTGCCATGCATGAAATCCATGGCTCCCAAGCCCACATAGCTGTGAGTGCTCGAGACTGGCGGGTTTCAGCACACATGCTTGACTCAAATAGCTTTCCACACAGAAAGAAATCTGGGGTGTCTAGGAAAAGCATAGCATCACTGATAACCCCTCGTATCCCTATAATTAACCCCATAGGTATAATTGGCTTGGACAGTGAGTGCTTTTTCTCTTGGTAGAGAACTTCACATCCAACACCTGCAATGCGAGGTGGAACTTCTGAGGTCCGCCTTGGCTCCTAATTAGAGAAGGTCACTGCTTCCCCAGGAGCAAACACAAGATCATCTCAATCAACATGCCTCTGGGTGCTACTGGGTCACACCTACAAAACAAGGCATGGTGACAACAAAACAAATGCATCCTTCCCAGGAGAGAGCATAAGTTCATGCCTTCATTGAGAGGTGAGGACAGCTGGAGAAAAGGTGTTTGCCAAAAAGCTGAGCCCACGAATTTCCTCTCTTCTGCTGCTGGATAGCTGTGAAGAAGAGAGAAAATATGTGCAGGGTTTTTATCTCATAGCATGGGTTTAAATATTAATATGAGTCATAAACACAGAAGCTCTGGACCTATTTAAAAAGCATTTTCCTCTGCCACATCTAGGCCAAAACCCAGGGAAGGCTGAAAGCCAAAAGCAAGGACATCCCACTTAATGTGGAGAAAGTGAGTGTGCCCCAGTGCTCAGCCTTGTCCCCTGCCAGAACCCCCTGAGGCCAGAGGGTGCTGGGAGCATTACTGGGACTAGCATCACAGATTCTGTGGCACAGTCTGCCGGGAACAGGGTGGCTGGGGGAGAGCCAGGGAGAGGGGCAAGGCTGCAGGATGGGGGAAATGCTGCAGAAGAAGGGCAAGATGGAAATAAGGGAGATTACTGTCTGGTAATTAGAAAGCAAGGAATCCCCTTGGCGTCTGACACTATTTTAAGCCTGTTTTTAAAATTGAGATTAATTACTGGGCAATCCTGAATTTTTCTACTCAAAAATGTGCAAACTGTTGAATTTTCATCTCTAGGGTAAAAGCATGAATGAGCATGTTTGAGGAAAGGGTAATTTCGTACCAGGAGGGAGCCATTACTCCCGGCAGGGAAAGTTCATTTTAACAGAAGCTGCCTCTCGCTTCTTTGCCTGGTGCTAACAGGCCCCTGGCTTCTGCTCCTTTCCCCTCGGACGCGTCTCCCGTCCAGAGCCTTGCAGCCTCCCCGCCGTGTGCTGACATCTCTCTCCTTCCTGACACAAACTCATCAAAGCCAGGAGTGATAAAAGAAAACCCACTGCAAAACCCAGCCCCAAACATTTAGCATCCGTTCAAATCTCTCAGGGATGCAAAAATAGAGAAACATATTTTGAGCATGATCTGTGTGCAGATGTTGCCTGCAGGTGACTGACCAGTGTGTCTGTTTGTCCCGTGAAATGACATTTGAACCATCTGGGACCCCTTTTTTCTGTCTGGATGTCAGAAAATGAAATCAGGGCGGGTTTGGGGTAAGCTGGGAGCCATGCACAGAGGGCAGTGGCTCTTGCAGTGGCTTGGGTGCTGTGATGCAGCAGGTGCTGAAGGACGCACGCAGCTCCTTGCTTTGGAGCAGATCCTAGGAACACAGGACCTTGGCTGTCTTGCTGCTCTGAGAAGGGCTGATTTTAAAGCCCTTTGCAATCCGTCAGCTAATTAAAAATGTGAGCAGCTGCTAAAAGCCTCTGTGCGAGGACACGCCTGGTGCCTGGTGGCTGGTGGTATTTTGTGTAGGCGGGGAAACTTGTCACCAAAGGCTCCTTGCCCGCCTGTCCCCAGGCCCAGAGCCCACCATGGCTCCGAGGGGTCCATCTGTCCGCAGAAGTGCTTGAGCATGGGCAATAACACCTCCCTGCTTACTAGTGTCTATGTGTAACTCAAAATATTTCACATTTTTCACCCTGAAGTCTTCCTAGTCACATTGCTCTGAGATACTCCTCCTCTTTGTGCACTTGTCTCTGGAAAAGTTATTGTTTCCCTTTGCTGAGATTAACATCTGTTTAAAGAAAGTCTCATCATTCCTAGTCTATAATCATGGCTTCAAGAAGGAGCTCTTCACCACAGCTTTCTACACAAATTCACCCGTTAATAAGGTGTGGCTAACACTCTTTGAGGATTAACAAATTCTGTTGGAAGCGTTTTGATAGCAACTCGATCATTAATTTTATCACAGAGAGAAAGGCAGTGGAGGAGCCTGCCCACAGGACATTGATGGGACCTTTCAGTGCCCAGGCAGTCCGCTGTAGGGTGGTCTGTAACCAGGGGTTTCTCCTCAGGGTGGATATTCATCTGTGGTTTTATCATCTCCTGTCCATTTCCACTCAAGAGTACTGACCTTGGTTGCCTACAGCAAAGCAGAAATTACTCTAGCTTCCCCTCTGGAGAAATCTTTAAAGAGTCCTAAGGAGGATGCAGCAAACACTGGTCTAGGGACCTGCATTCTCCTCTGGCCAACTCTCTCTTCCCCCACAGGTCCCAGTGACCAAGTGGTGGTGGCAGCTCATACTGCTATATGTGCTCCCTCCTCTCCTTGGCACTGCACTGATTGGGCAATGTCACCTCCACCAGGTTCCAAACAAAAAGTTGGGGGCAAGGGCTGGCAGAATCCAAGCTGCAGGCCACCACCAGTCGGGAAGCTGTCCATGAGCATCATGGGCCAGAAATCTCTCCTGTCGCCCCTCTCAGTGGGGGGATGAGGAGGACTCGCTTCCTTTTTGGAAGAAGGGGCACAGCCCTCTCTGCAAGGTCTCAGGCAATCAGCAGATGCTGCATTTCCCTTGTCTCACCCTTGGTTTATCCATTAGTTTTGGACTTTTGTCCCCTGGTTTCTGGCAGAGGGACAGCCCAGGAGAGAGGAAGGGATTTCCCGGCAAAGCCATGTCCCCACAGGGTGCCACCCTTCTCTGACTCTAGCACACGGAAGGGTTCCCTTCATGTCAGGTGTCCCCCCTCCCACTTCCTGGCTTTCGGGATCTCCCCAGGCTGATGAGAACCCAGGGCACAAGGCAAGCAGGCACATGGATTCAGCAAGAACCTCTGCACAACTCTGGCATTTCTTGGTTCCTGATTGCTGTGCAAGTTACATAAAGATTTGGAGTAGTCTGAAAGCTTGCCAGCATTTTCTCTCTTTTTTTTGTCTTTGAGACAAGTTCTGTTACATGTAACCACTATAACCCCTCATTTCCTTGTCATCTTTATCAAGATCTGGTCTTTGCCGCACAGGTCTCTGTGATCTGAGGTTAAAAAAGCAGTGACTATCTCTGTTAGCAACAAAAAGGGCTCCAAACACATCCAAAACACCCCTCAATATTCTCTCAAAAGCATGTAACACTGACATACGGGGCACATCTCTGCAGTTTGTGTTGGGTAACACTGCCAGAGGAGACTGCTCTGCCCTCCTTAACCCAGACTTTGTCCCTCCGGTGTGCTATTTTGTCAGGACTGGCTTGGAAAACCACCAGCTTGCTTGACTAGAACAAGTAGCTGCAGAGTCTCCCAGCTCTTGATTCGCCCGTGTGGCTTTTCCCAAGGCAAGTGCTGTCGGATCCATAAGCCCATGCAGCAGGGCTGGAGCTGGGTTATGTGGCTGGCACTTAGCTTGCAATTAACTAGCACTTTCCAGGAAAAATGAGAGGTTGGGACATGGCACAGGTGTTTATGGCATATTTTAGGGTGCAGCACAAGCACGGTAAGAATGAAATCTTGGTCAGAGAGGCTGAGGCAAGATGATGGAGTGATGGAAGTTGACCAAAACCCAAGAGATGTATCCCTGTCTCAAAGGCCATCCCCACCTATCTCTCAGAGATATACCACTCACCATGAGGGCTTTGAACTCTTCAGAAAATTGTCCTTCTACTCAGCAAGGGCAAGCTCAGACCAGCCTGGAGAAGCTGCCCTGCCTCAGCAGAGGCACTGGCAAATGAACAGGGGCTCAGCAAAACCTGGTGCCAGCTGCTGCACATCACCCCACAGCTCTGCCCCATATCCTGCCTAGCTTGTCTTTTCACAGCCCACATTTGCCCAGATCACTGTGGGGATGGGATCCCAGTGGGCTTTGCCACCACAGCCATACGGTAAATCGGGGGAGTGCCACTGTGTGGGGGATCAGGGTCAGGGACACACACCATCCACTAGCTCAGGGCCACTGGGAGAGCCATCTGCCACTGCCTTTGGGATGACTGGCACCTCCAGTGTGCTGCAGAGCACACAGCTATAGATGTATCTCCTTGGCCAAGCTAGAAGATGATGGGGGCTTTAGCACAGGAGTTCTTGGAAATTTTGATGCAAAGGAGCCTTGTTTCCTGCTGTGCCCATTCCCTGCTCTCAAATCACAGGTGATCTACCGAAACTGTGGTGGCAGTAATCAGGAGATCCAAGGGGCTACAGGCCAGTACATGCTGTTGGGATGACTTGGGGCCATGGTAGAGGCTCAGCTATCCCTGAGGTACAGGCAGAGGCTGATATGCAAGGCCCTGGGGACCAGTGCAGGGCCTTTCCCCATCAAAGCACTCACTGCTTCCAGAGTACACTGCCTGCTGTGTCTTGCTGGAGCTACTTTGAGTGGTTACTCAGTCTGTGTGAGGGTCCAGAGGTAGGAAGGTGCTGTGTGAGGCAGGTGTAGCATTTGACCTCTTGAGGGGCTCATGGACAGCATGATGTTGCAAAGCATGGACTGGGATGTCCCAGTGGAACCAACAACCCAGCTGGCAGTCGGGTCCCTGTTGGGAGAAAGGAAATTTTCGTGCTTTGCTTGCAGTGCTTGAAGATTTCATAGTTGGTTGATCATTTCATTAGCTTCTGATCAGGGGAAAAAGGCGTGCAGGTTAATTCAGCCTCTGCTCTGCCTTTAAGAATATCAGCATAGTAAAGATTTGAACAGACGTGTACTTCAGCACACACAGAACTTTGCATATCCGACACAATATTCCCCCCCACAGTTTGATTTCCTTGATGCTTTAAACGCCGCACTCAGTGATGCGATGCAAAAGGATTTTTACATACTCACCCCACCATTCCAGCTCT
>NW_009707701.1:76774-153730 GCF_000703405.1 Apaloderma vittatum | reverse complement strand
CCCGGCGTGGTGTGCCGGGGCCGGCCTCCGCTCAGCTCCCGGCGGCTGCGGGAGTCCCCTCGGGCGGGAGCGCCGGGAGGTGGCAGCAGCCCCTCGTCTTTGAGGCTGAGCCGTGAAGGAAACACCCAACTGAAAGGTCACCCTTGGAATTTTGCTGAGCGTCTCCTGGATCTTCCTCCAGAGACCTTTTCTTTTTATTTTTTGTGTTTGGGTTTTTTTTTTTTTTTAACCCTTAGCAGTAATTATTTCAGTTTTCTTTTTTCTTTTCTTCTTTGACAATATGCTCAAAAGGAAGCAGCACCATTGTCTGCGCCTTCTTGATTTTCCACACACTCAGGCTGATGTCAGCCTCTCGCCATGGGGACTTAACGCATCGCTGTCCACTCTCCAAATTGCTAATTGCAACGCATTTGGTTTTTTTTTTTTTTTTCTGTAGAAGTTGCTTGGAGCCAAAGCCTCCCTCCCACCATTGACAGCCCTTTTCCTCCTGGTTGAGCCCTCGCTGTGCTGAGCCGTGTTGGGAGAATGGGGTAGGCAGGGTCACCCTGTGACCCAGCCGCTGGGGTGGAAAGAAGGGGAAACTAGGGGGGGGGAATGCTCCCAGACTGTCCAGTTCTGCACACGTGCAGGCCATTGCTGTGCAGGAGGCAGTGGTCAAAGGAATCCCTTTCAGACTGACCCTTGTCCCTTGCATGAGCCTGGGATGCCCGGCTGAAGTCTCACGCCACAGCAGCATTTGGTTCTGACAGTGTTTATATTTAGATAAATCATGAGGCATCTGTTGCCAGAGCTCAGGGGTGAGCTATAAAGACTTTTGAAAGAATCCTGCTTCGTAGTTTTCAGTGCTGACTAAGGACGGTCTGGGGTTTAATTTCCTGGTTGTTTTTTCTTTTTTTCATTGTTGTTTGTTTTTATTTAAGGAGAAATATTTGAGATGTCTAGCTTGTCTCTGCTGGTTTTGCTGGAAGGCTCCTTGGGTGTTTCAGAGGATTTGTATGTTAAACTCTCTTGCACTATAAACAAAATGTGTCAAATCCTTCCCAAAGATGCCGATTTTCCAAAGCATTCATTAAGAGCTTGACCTTTCTTCTCCAATAATTCGTGAACTACTTCCAAACAGACCACAAAACAGTAATGCAAAATCCCTGACTTATTTATATGCTTCAGTGGGCCATAGGGGTAAGAAAAGCTATACATAGCTTTGTTTCAATCTCTTGATATGCCTTTATTTCCCTTGTGAGGTTTGTGACTCCAGAATAAATGACCCTGTCTGTGGGACTGAAACTGGAAGCTCAACAGGCTCGTTCAGCCTCTGTGGCATTTTGGCTTCCCCTAATGATTTCTGCTTCGCATTGATTTTCAGCATGTCAGCTCAAAGTCTCACCTGAGTTTAGTGGAAAACAAACACCCTGCCACATCAACACAGAGAAAAATGGAATACAATGAACTTAATTAGCAATGACAGGGTTATTCAGTGGGGTCTGGGAAAGGATTTTGTAGAGAAAAGTGATTGTTCACATTTTTTTCCTAGGCAGTAGTTTCTCTAGCTGTAACACACTAGAAGTGACGTGTAAGCCCACCAGGCTGGCTTTTCCAGGCACTCTTAATGCCCTGTCATTTTAATTTATTAAGAAAGGGAATATGGAGTAAGAGAGGTATAGACGGGAGTGAGAGAGGTATAGATGCATGGAAGACCCATGAAGAAATGGTACTGAGGGGTGAACTGATGAAGTTGGCTATAACAAAGATTTCCAGCTTCCTTGGAAAATGCAGCTCATCCACACTCCACCTTATTCTCTGGGGAGCAGAGAGATAACTCGGAGACAAAACCTCTGGCCAAAGTCGTAAGTATAGATCAACTCATTTATGGTTCAGTAACACAAACTTAAAAAACCCAACAATAAAACACAACAGAGGCTCTATGTGTTTTTCATCTGGTTCTTTCTTTGATAAAATAAGATGCAGGAGCCACCCTAGCATCTGAAATACTCATGAATGCTCTCCAGCAGAGCATAGCAGAAACTAGCGTGCGATGGCTGTGTAGCTGGACTGTACTGCTCTGCCTCCCTGCAGCTGATGCTCAAAGTCTGCTGCTGATGGGGGGCTAAACTGTCATTTAAGCTTCTCATTCAGATTTGTGCCTGACAAACTGCAAAAGGTAGCCTCACCTGGTGGCTTGCATGTTTAGGTCATTAACCAAGCAGCTGAAAATAGATTAATTTAACTGAGAGATTTTTAAAAAAATAACAACAAACCAAAACAACCTCCCCCACAAGACAGCAGAATCTGACAGCATTTTACCTATAAAATTTTGGAGTAAGACAGCATGAATGCAAGGAAAAACATATCTGTAGCATTTGCGGTTTCATTTGCACTAGCCTTTCATCGCCTGCCTTTTTAGGAGGGGTTTGTATGCGGGGATGTTTTGGTGAGAGGGAGTCAGTCTGAGGTGAGTGGTCACTGTGGCAAAACCCCCTCTCCCTGTGACCCCCACAGCGCTTGGGCCACAGAGGAATTACTCACCATGTGTTTACAACACAGAAAAAAGTCCCCCAATAAATCAGACATGAAGTCACGTTTCTCGAGCATCTGAGGTGAAGTGCTCTCTTTGCCTTGGAAGAGAACCAGACACCGAGGTCTCTAGCATATTTTGCTGTAGCTGCAATGTCTCAGGACACAGCCAGGTCAAAGGGTTGTAGACAGAGGGAATATTTTTCGTTGTATCCACTAGCAGGGGTGGAAAAATGAGAAGAGGCTTTGGGCACCAAAGCCAATCTACAGGCCACCAAGGACTTTGAGAGAAAAGTCTTAACTGTGGTTGTTACAGTGGGTTAGACACTATCCCCCCTTGTAGCCTCTGGTCTGCAGCACTCACTTCTGCAGAGGACAGGGTGGTGCATGGGGACCAGCGGCAGCCGTGAGATTTGTCAGACTCTGCCAAAATTTTCCTATGGAATGCCTACTCTGCAGTCCTTCCATGGGTTCACAGGCTCTGTGAGCACCCAGGTAACACGAGGTGTCTGCCAGTAAGTGGGAGCAGAATTAGGAGGCAGTGCAACAGCAGCAGAAGTCTGGTTCAGTCACTTCTCTGGTCAGCTCACTTCTCTGATAAATCATACAGAAAGAGAAGACGAAAGTCTGGAGAATACAGAGGGGGAAACGGTATGATCCAGTTAAACTGCATTAGTTCTTATTGTAAGATGGCATGAAAATTAGGCAAAATTTTTTATACTGAATGGTGCTCTGTAGACGTACAGTATACAAGTGCTGGAGAGAAAACTCTTCCTGTATATGAGGTTGCTTTAAGCCTGGATGCTCTAGGTACCGAAACTGCACGAAGCGCTTCTGCTCAAGTGGCTTTGTGCAGAGAGATTACATGAGCTCAGGTGGCTAAACGAGCCCGGTGTGGGCAGGGTCGAGCTTGAGAGAGGGAATTATTGAGCCTCTTGGCAGCAAGGACCAAAGCTTAAGTGTGACAAGATTTAAGAAGCCAGGTGAAGGGCAGAAGAGGAGTTGCAGGAGCAAGTGCATGGGCAGGAAGGGGACTTCTGGCAGCTGCGTTTTCTTTCACAGGACCAGTCTGTGAGTTAGCTCTTGCCAAGGGCACATAGAGTGGGGGAACAGCTATTTGGTTGCCAGCACCCAGGAGGATATTAAGGAAAAAGATCAACTGAGCTGAAGTTCCTCCTTTAGCTTCATTAGCACCAATGGGGCACTAGCCATCGATATTCACAGGGGTACACTGTGCCCATGTAAGCCAGGCACATCTGTGCTGGCGGATGGCTTTCGTGGTGTTTTGGACTTAGTGGGTGGGTGGGTGGCCCAGGAAAAAGTCTGCGTGTTGTTACTCTTGTTATAGTCTTCTTTTTGGCACCAGCTACTCACACAGCATGGACAGAACTTCAGACATGTCCCAGTGGGGAGATACAGCTCCCAGGAAAAGTCCCTGTAACTAGCAATTCAAAGTATCCCTGGGAAAGCCCCAAACTATCCCCAGCAGGCAACGACAGAGGAGAGGCCTTAAGGGAGAAGACAAAGTTGTGTGTAGGTGGAAACTCCCCTACCCAGCCCAAGGGAAGGGCCCAGGGCCTGGCTTTGCGCTGGATTTGTAGGTGAGGGTACAGTGATGTTACCTGGGGCATCTCCAAGGCATTACCTGGGCTACTGCAGAGTGAGCATGAAGAGAGGGAACAACAGACACCTTTTTTTATTATTATTATGTGCTATGTGCTCCACAGCAAAGCACCAACTTTCCTTGCTTCAGAGAAGCTCAGTCATTTTTTTTTTTTAATGGAGTTTCCTTTGAACCTTCCTTCTGTCCACTTTCTTCCCCCTTTTGATCCACCCACCAGCCCCTGGTTCTGCCCCGCAGCCAATCTGGCTCAGCCTCTCTGACTCCAGCTCTTGCTCTGCCTCTGCATTACCTCCCTTCTGCAGCCACCTTCCAGCTGTCCTCCAGCAGCTTGCTTCTGACCAACTGGTGATATTAATTCTCGGTGTTGCACCCTTGGGTCATCTTCTCCACAGGATGATTTTGGCAGTAGCACCTTCTAAAGTCTAAAGCCTTTCCTTCTGAGCTGCTAAGGAAAGATGTCAAGCAATGAACGGACACATCTGGTGCATAATGGAAGGCACTGATCTAGTCATGCACATGCAGTGGGAATGCCAAAAAGATAATAGAGACAGCAAGAATGTACCTACGCATAATATTCTACTCCGCATTGGTGATAGCCAAGGCTGCACCTCCAGGGGAAACACATAGTCTTGCCATCTTCTTGCCTGCAAAAGAATCAGAGTCTCCCCAACCATGACCACTTTATTCCTATGCAGCAGGTCACTTATAAAAGACTGCCAGGTCCAGGAGACGAGGTTAGCTTTAGCCACATAATCTGTGCTTGTACAGACCCCTGCCCAGTCCCAGTTTCTTTAGGCATTCCTTGCAATGCCTCTGCACCTCTGTCAGATGAAAGCTCACACAAAAAGCCTGTCTGCAAGGCTCCAGCTGTCTGCGTGTGAGACCCGCAATGCTGCACCCATGGTGGGATCATGCCTGCTGGGACAGGGCACGGCGGTGCAGACCGGACAGTGGAACACCTTCTGGAAACCGGAAAGCCTTCCCTCCAGAAACATGTGGGGTGGTGGTGTACTGGAGCCATGGAAAGAAGAGGATGGTGAATAGCAAGTGTTAATTCCAACTGAATTAAAGCAAGGAAATAGCCCTGCAGACAGTGTGGTTTATTAAAGCCTATGTTACAGAAGAAACGTGTTCAGGTTGCAACTGGAAACCAAGAAACACATCACTGATCCAGCGATCTTTTAGAGGGCCATTTTGATATGCCTGTCACATTGAAATTGTACTTGCTCTTGACCATTAACAATACATCTGGTTCTTCCTTTTCCTTGCATCTTAGTGACAGCATCTCTCTCTCAAAACAGCAAGCAGTTTTTCCTCATTTCTTTCCTCTCATTGAGTCACTGGGATCAGCTGGTTCTCAGGATGTGTCCCTGCTAACTGCTGAAGAGCGACAAAGCCATATTGGCTTTCAGCTGAGGAAAGAGCAAAGACGGCACCTTCACCAAGTGCTGAAATGCTGACATTAATCAAACTATCACTTTACTCTCGTTTGTGTGGACACAGTGAAACCACCATGCTGGGAGGACTGTGGGAATGAGCAGGCACAAACAGTTCAGCTAAGCCTTGCAAAATGCTAGAGCCTCTGTCGAGAGCTTCCTCATTTCAGCTAAAATCAGCTGCTGAAAATAACCCTCCCCTCCAAAGGATGGCCCTGTTCAAGTACTTGGTGTGCCTATGGCACATAACAACGGGGTTATTTATTGCCAGCATGCTGAGAATAAGATTTTATGGGGAAAGGAAGGGTGGCAAAGCGTGTTCCTGAGCAAGCTGAGACTTTTTAACACCTATTACTGAGGTAACCACTGCGCATACGTGCACCATAGATGTCTGGAGTCATCAAGGTCTTCTGTAATATTTCCAAGCAATGTCCTTCCCAGGCCCGGCAATCTTACTGGCTGCCACTGACATGCTGGCTGGCATTCAGCATTCCTCTTGGACCTTGGTTGTACATTTACTCTGGTTGCAGCCAGTTCTTTCTTGGCAACAAAACTGCCCTGGAGGAGGCCAGCAGTAATGTGAGATTTCCCTTGCTTGTCCTTTAGGCGTCAAAGCCACAGGCAAAAATCAGAAGGTAATTGTATGTTGATAGGGCAGGTAAACTGGAGGCTGCCAGGCTGCTGACTTGTTCTACCTGCACTTAGGAATGTTGGTGGGGAACTGACCTCCTGGGTCACCCCATCCAGTGCCCTGCTGTTACGAGCAACCACAAAAAAGCCTCTCCTGCCCAGCACGATTTACAGAACATTTTCTTCTCATGCCTCAATGTGGCCTACATCACCACAAAGCACTTCCTGACCATCCTTGAGCCAATTTAGATTGATAGGGCAAAAGATCAAAAGCCACAAACTCTGCTGCACTGAAAGGGGATGGCAGGAGAGCTCAAGGGCTTTGCCAATATCCCAGCAGCTTGGCAGGAGAAGGATACTTGTGAAATGAAAATGCGGGGAGAAGTCTACAGGGGAAGAATCCTGGGAAATCTGCTCTCAGGTTGCTCATGCTTTTAGGAGGTCTGTAGGGAGTGTGGGGAAGCTCAAACTGCATGTGCAATGGGATCAGGTGGTGAATGTCAAGCCTCATCACCTGTGTATTTCCCACCCCCTTTGCTTGCTCTTCTCTGGGCTGCAGGGACAGGATTCAGCTCACCTAACTTCAGAGCAGACATCGCAGTCTGAGCTCACTCTCCTGTTCTCCTTGAGTAGGTAATGGAAAGAAATCTCCACTCCATGGACACACTCCATCTAACCTATCTTAGCCATCTCCATCAGAAAGAGAAGTATTGCTCCCAGAATGGGCTATGTCCTTCAGCTAGGAAGCAAGATCAGAAGAAGATATTTAAGTGTCTACATCTGAAGAGATGAATCTTATGCAAAGGACCTGCTTTGTGCTCAGAAAATACTGAGTTCAGAAGACCTGCTGTAGGACTAGGATGAAGTATACCTTACTCCTCTCATCTAAGCCCCTTGGACCCTTCCTGTGGATTGGGTGGGAGCTGGGTTCTCCGTCTTCATAGCATCCTGGAGCTCAGCTGAAAGGTATGCCCAAGCATAATCTCATGTGGTGGTAGAGAAAGTTGTGACTGAAATGTGAAAACTATACAAAAAGAGAATAAGTGGGAATATTGTTATTCAAAGCTCCAAAAGGAGTAATAGGGAGAAGGGTGACAGGAGGGATGGCTGTTGTTGGTGGCACCTGGGCTAGGAGGGCACCAAGATTTGGTTCCACAAAAATATTAGAAAAAACTTTTTCACTGTGAGGGTGACAGAGCACTGGCACAGGCTGCCCAGGGAGGTTGTGGAGTCTCCTTCTCTGGAGACTTTCAAAACCTGCCTGGACACGTTCCTGTGTGACCTACTGTAGGCGATCCTGCTCTGGCAGGGGACCTGGACTAGATGATCTTTTGAGGTCCCTTCCAACCCCTGACATTCTGTGATTCTGTGACAAGTACATCTATGGGCAGCTTCTCAGAACACTCAGATCAGGAGACAAAGGACTTAGGAGACAGAATCCTGATGAGTCACAGAGATATGGGATGGGATGGAGAGAGCCATCACTATCGACTCCCGATAAATGAAAAATAGCATATCTGAACCTGGACAGTGTCACTTGGGAGACTTGATGTGGAGTAGGTAGTCAGTGTTCCTAGTCCTCTGTGCCAGCACAAGGAATGCTAGCCAGATCAGGAAGATGCACACCTGTCAGCGCTTAGGTTTATGTGGTTACGACAACATGAGGGACTGAAATTAATTTTGTTTTAAAATAAATCATTCTTCCCTTCATATCAAGTCTAGTATTGAACCTTGTTGCATTTTTATTCATATTGCAGCATTCTTTCCTACAGAATGTGTCCAACTCCTTTGGAGTTGGACACATTCTTGCAGTCTTGAAAGGGTCTCAGAGCAACCTGGTGGATTTGGACTTAAAACACTCTGTGCTGTTAGCTCTATCAAAGTCTGAGGTTATCCTGCACTTTCCAAGTGAATGTCATTATCTCAAGCTCACTCGATACTTGACCTCGGCTTGACTGAAAGATCTGTGAACCTCCACAAATCTCCAGTTTTGCCTCACTCATTTTACAAGCTTATGATGAAGTACAAGAAATTCTCTGCTGCACTGATGTGCGTAGTCACATACGGCAGCACAATGTTTGCCAGCATATATATTGAACGCTTGGGCTGTTGTGGAAGTATTGTGCAGTCCCTTTGTCTGTGATTCCCATCCCTGTAGAGACCCTGGCTCTGGGTTTTTCCAGTTTTTACTTAAATCTCTTTTTTTCCTTGAAAGTTAAAAGCACAGATTTCCGTAGGAAAGGCATCTTCTTTCTTTGGTCTGAGGCTGGCTCAACATTTTCTGAGTGATGACCTGGACACAAATCCACAATTTCCCCATGTAGAGAAGAGGAGAAAACTGTGGGAAACTGGATTAGACTGACCACAATCCTTTTCAATGAAGCAAACAGCAAACTGGAAGCTGAGGGTGTTGCCCCTGAGCACACAACTGGGACTCCACGTCCATGGAGAGTTTTGACTGGAGAAGGATGGGAAACATTTGTTCTCTTGAAGGGAGCTCTGGATCATTCCACCACATGACAACTCAAAGTATCTCCTGGGTTTGTAGTCAATGCTAGGGCACAGAAATTCACTGCTCCCCAGAGATAAATGTCCTTGACCAGAGGCACTTGTTTTTGATGTCCTGTTGAAGTGCATCCTGCAAAGGTTTCAGACGTTCTTGGTTTCTTGTTAGGTTGCTGGGGTCTTTGCACACTGGGATAAACAAGCCAATGTAATGTATGCTCAGTTTCTAGTCCATTGCTGGAGTTTCTGTTCCAGTGGTCTGTTAAAATCCTGCCCTATTCAGCCATAGGCCTTTGTCCTGTAAGTATGTATGTATGTATGGCGTTGCCATATATTAAACAGCATTCTTCACATGGAGCTATATAGGATCCCCACGTTTCTGAGTATCCTCCAAGCATTTCTTATTTTTTTAACATATACACACTTCAGAAGTCAAGAAAAGCAACCCAGAGTGATCAAACCTAGACCAACTGAACCAATTAGGCATTCAGTTCAACACAACCAGCCACGAATATGGTTTGCAAAATCTTACCAAGCACAAACTCAAAGCTGTGGGATTAGGCTGCAGACTTTGTTCTTGCTTATACACCTCACATGCCACATAGAACAAGAATCAAAGACTTTTAACACATCTCAGTCACTCTTGGAAACAGGCTTACAAGGAGATGAACCTGGGTTCTGTAAAGCCTGAAAACCAGATGTTTGATTCACTCAACCTCTGCCAAGATCCAGCAGGTGGACTCCTTGGCTTGCTTGTAGATGTGGTGAGGAACATTGTGGTTTCATGCCTGCCACAGAGGTAAGAGAGATCTCTTAAGATGTTGCCTTAATTCCCTCAAATGGCTTTGGCAGACAGGGGTCAAATGACTTAAAATGAGGTGCCTCCAAAGAAATGAGGCATCCGTATGGGGCTGCATTTTGGTGGGCGGCCTGAATGCGGCAAAAAAATCAACAAGTAAGTGGGGAAGAAAAATGTGGATTAGACTGTGGTTTATAGGAGACCAGAGACACAATCTGGGTGTAGATGTGTTCATACACACACGGGAAGAATCTCTATAGCTGTTAAAATAGGAATTGCTGCTCTGTCGAGACATTATCACATTGACTTTGGAGAAGTGAGGCTGCACACTCTAATAGGCTTGGAAGGTTTATTCCATGGCTTGCAGATGAGGGACTATTGACACAAACCTAGAATTGGTACCTCTTTTAGAAAATTGTCATTATGAGAAGACTCATTAGAGATAATATTCTCATTTCCTTTCTGGCAGCAAGTCTGCCAACTCAATAAAATAAACAGCAGGATGGATTTCACTGACAGGAAAAAGATATATTCCTCTGTTGTAATCTAAAGGGATAATATATGTGTAAATATTTATATATTTTAATGTATATAATATATATGCTATATTAATTTTGCAAAGCAGAGCAGGTCATTTATCTGTATTGTGGCTTTAGCATAGGCGAGAACTTATTTGGAGCATTTCCACAGTTCAGCCTTGGGTCTTGGCGGGAGTCTTCCACTGGACAAGCTGAAGCTTTTGTTCTGGTTTGGAGCCATGATTTGCAAGAGTCCACAAGTTTCAGGTCTAGTTACTAAACCTGGAGTACCTTAGCCTTAGGAAAGGGTTGGCACATAAAAGTTAAGCAAGCCTGAAGGGAGAATCGCATGAGTCTGGGCCAAGTTTAAGAAAACTGTGGTTATTAGGAAAGCAATATTACCTTGGATCAAGCCAGGCAAAAGGCCCATAACTGTTTTTGACTGGGACAAAGTGAAATGCGAGGGACATGTGCCAAGTCACAGCGCCCATCGCCTGTGCTTTGTACAGCTTTGGTCACTGCAGTTCATCTTAAAATGAAGATGTATACTTCTCAATGGTGTAACTCAGCTTTGCCAATGGGATTTTGGAGAGACTTTAGAAGATTAAAGCTTCTCCCTTGGCCAGCAATCCCTTCGGTCTGGCTTTGACCCAGAACAACTCTTTTCTTGTCCCACTTAGAAAATTTCCTTGCCCTAGGGGGAGAGATGTTTTCATTGCTTTCCTCACGCTGCAGTGCCCTGGGAGCACACGTAATGAGATAATATTGTGTTTGCATTTAAAAAATGCCCCTAATTCCTGGTACTGCAAATCTGTGACAACTCACGAGCCAGTGCTTGCTCTTTGGAAAAAAACCAAACAGTGTTGACCCCGGTTTGGGAGCATCAGCCCAGCTCCTGTCACCAGACACTGGAAGACCCAGGTCCCTGAGGAATGCCCACTGGCTATTTCTTCTGCTCTTGGTCATCCAGGCTTGGCATCGCTGATGTCTGCCAGCCTGGCCACGGGTGGTTGCCAGTTGAATACCACCACCTCCTTCCTTGGAAAAGGGCTGCAGTACGTGGCCACAGGTGAGTGCTGGGCAAACCACGTTGCTGTCATTTAGTGTTCGACATGGGTCACTTAATCCAGGTGTTTATGGGCACAAATATCACGTGGGAGAGCCTGGACATTCTTCTGGCTTAAGGTCACAGGCAAGGTCAGCTCAATTAGGTCAGTGAGTCTAAGCACACTAAAAGCAGGGCATGTCTTTTCTCTGAAGAAGGGCAGAAGTTACAGTGAGCTGGGCAACAGTACATCGCACTGAAGCAACAGGGTAAAAAAACTATTCCCAGTGGAAAAACACCTGTGCTCAGAAATATTCAGGCTCCTTGTTCTCCACTGAAATCAAAACAGGCAAAATACATGCATCTAGGGCTTCCCAAGCAGAATGTTGTGAACCTCACCACACCCTAAGCACATGAACAATTTCAAGTGAAGGCTGGCAGCTCCCAGCCAAAATCCAGCTTCTAGTGTAAAGCCAGGGATGGGCCACCCTCCTCTGTGGGCATCTTCCACGTGGCTCTGGAGTCGCTGTGCAGAGTGGGTGCTGGCATGCTGCTGGAGCAGGGCCAGAGCCCCAAGTCACAGACCTCTGCCAGGTCTTCTGCCTTGCCTTTGCTAGGGGAAGCCTTCTGAGGTAACATGGGGAAGAAGTTTTGCCCAGATAGAGGTAAAAGTTGTCAGGATTTGGCTTCCTTGAAGGAGAGACAGAGATTCCTTATAATTCTATTTCTATCCAGGATCCTCTTACTTGTTTAAAGAAGGTATTTGAAAGAAACGAGGGTTCCTGCTTTGCTTCAAATAGCTGACACGTCTCATCCTCTCTCATCCTCCCCAAGGAACCGTGTTGGCCCTCCTACAGTGAGCTGGGCTGTGGCTTCCTTCCCAGCCATGCTTTTAACTGAGGCCACAACTGCTGGAAGCCTTTATAAGGATTCCCATGAAGAATAAATCAAAACAACAGAATTGACCTGAAAATTAATTGCTTTTCCATCTGTTGAAAGTAAAAAAAACCACAACAGCACCCCCTTTCATTAATCAGTCTGTTTTCTATCTGCTTTTGACCCTCACCTGGTTTATTAAAAATAATAAAAAAAGAGGCAAGTGTTTTGATTATCTATTGTTGAGAAACAATTAATTCAAGGAAATGTTTGCAGTGGAAGGAAATTTAAGTCAAGTAAGATTTAATCTTGGAGTAGTGCTGGGAGCATCTGCAGGGCTGGTGGTGCGGAACACGATGGCCCTGACACCCTCCCCTGCCTCTGGGGTGAGCTTCACCATGGTCCAGCATACCCCAGGAGGTAGCAGGGGGAGAAGGAGTTGTCTGTGAAATGCCCAGTTATGCCTGCTCACTGTCAAGCCAGAAATCCCATGGAAAATCCCTTTCTAGCTGATTTTTCGTTGTTGTTCTGTTCCAAAAGAGAACAGGGAAATAACAGTGACTGCCCCTCAGCTCCACCCTTTTATAGAGGGTGGGAGCCTCTTCTGGTTTGTGAAAGGGTTTTGACATGGTCTATGTTTCTCTAGTGGGTGTCTGAAAGCAAGTGATTCCTCAGATTTTCTCTGCTAATGTCTCATACATGGCGCTTGTAGATCCAGATGGCAAACACGGCAGTTCGAGGTGGGATCGGAGTCTGGCATTTTGATCTACCTCATCAGCATTACAGTGACAAAGGTTGTTTGGGTAACTCATGCCTGAGTCAGATGTCACCACCATCGTGATAGTTAGAGATATTCAGATCCACACAGTGGAATCATCTTCAAAACTCTTTTCTGTGTCCTGAGACAGATTGCTTCACCTTAAACCCCAGAATCCTAGCTCTGTAGTGCCTGGGGTGAAAAAATCAGGCAGGACTTAGCCTCAAATGTTTCCACAACTCATAGCCCAGTATAGATGGAATAAAATAATAGTAATGATAATAATAATAGTATAGTAATTATATAAATGACAACAACAACAATAATAGAGTTGAAAGGGAAAATCAATCTCTTTTCACCTAAGAAATGCAGTTTCTGCCTAAAGTGATCTGGGGTCTCACTTATGGAAAACTTCTGCAAAATATCTGTTAGTTTAAGTGCTCCGGTGCCAACAGAAACCAAGACAAGCAAGCAGGTGAGCAAGGCAGATCAGGAGCTGATGTGACAGCCAAGATTGAATGTATTTTAATTTACCCAGACAGCCTTGACATTCCTGCCTGCCCAAAGGATGCTGTTACTAATGGTTTGGGTGGCATGCTGCAGCAGGTCCTGAACCTGGGCTCTCTGCCTGGGAAAGCAGGACACATCCCTCCACTGGGAAAAACCCCACATCCACTCTAGAAAGTGGGTCATGCATCTGTGGGGCCAAACAGCCCAGCAGGGTGAACAGCAGGAGGAGAGTGAGGAGGAGGTTGCAAGGAGGGACCATGTGCTCCCAGGCTAAGGAAGCTGAGGAGCAACATTGTGCCAAGGTGACCCATGAAGGCTGGAGCCTGGTTCAACCTCATCACACTAACAGCCAGAGCAGAGTGGGACCTGCTGCTGGCCTCACCACCATCACGTGCTGGTGACTCCTGCAAGACCTGTGTGGAGCAGGTCAGAGTGTTAACGAGGTAGAGAGCAGTGTTTGCAGGGCCCTGGAAAAGTGCAGGTCTTCAGGACTGCAGATACTAGAACTCCCAGCAGTAGCTTTCCAGGCTTTTCTGTCACCAGCCCGCTTAGCACCATGCACCCTCTATTCCCCCATGAAACACCTCTGCTCCTGTGCACAGCCCTGGAAGAGATGTCCTGGCTGAGTTGAGGCACAAGTACCCTCTGTTTGATGGGTCTCAGAAAAAAACAAATGCCATGGCCTTTCTCCTAGGCCATTTTACTTGCTCGGGTTCTCTCCCTCCCCCCTCTCACAGCTATAATTAGAACTAAGTGCAGACACGGAAAGACACTCCAAACAAATTCTTGCGCAATCCACAAATCTCTACCTGGGCTGATTGCTCAAGTTGCCTTATGAGCATCGCACTTGCTTTAAACACTGACACTGCCAAATTAGATGGAAAAACATGCAAATGCCATGTAGCTGTCTGGCAAATTAGCGTGCTTCCTGCTCAAAGGTGAAGATTATGTGGAGGGGAAGACGTACTAATGTCGTTTGGCTAATTATCAAAGCAAGCAAATTAGGAGAAAGGATGACTAAAAAAATGCATAGGTATCAACCCAATTGTGTAGACTAACTGCCGTAAGGATGGCACAAAAAGCAGCTCTTCTGCGTGGCCACTGCTATCAGTGAGGAGGCAGCTTACGTCTCAGCTGACTAAGAATCCTATTTTATTTTTCTGCTTTAATAAACAGAAGGGAAGCTGGCTCTGCCTGGTGGAAAGAGAGGAGTGAGACCCCTATGATACACACAAAAGTGATGTTAAGAGAAAAATGGCAGCATTAGGAATGCTAGCAGTGGGACACACCACAGCTAAACTTTCCTGAGAGACCACAAACTTTAGCCCTTCGAGTGCATACCCTAAACAATTGAAGATGGGGGAAAAAATCATAAGTACTCATAGAAACTAGTGTGTTTCACAAACTCTACAGAGGAGGAGGCTGTGCAGGCAGCCTTCACCCTGCCTAGCTTCAGGGTGTTTGACTTTGCAATCTAAACATTTTTTTTTCCTTTTTATTTGATTGAAAATCTCCAAGGTTCCTGTTGCTCTTTCTTCCCTTTAGGTAAAGCTCCAGTTTGTTAAGAGGAGCACGAGGAGGAGAAAAGAAACAGCAACTTTTAAGCAGTTGCTGTCTCAGTGAAACCCAGTGTTGCCACAGCCACTTACTGCAGTGCCTGGGATCTCCCACTCCTCTTTTCCATAGGAATAACACATCCAGCTCTGTTGGTTTTCAGGGTGCCCCATCCCTCCAGGACCAGCAGCCTTCAGCTCTGCTGTCCCCGTGTGCATCATGTGCCCCCTAAATACATGGGACCATCTTCTCTACACACGTTTCATCTTCAACACAGTCTCTCATCTGAAAGTTCTAAGACTTTTTTTTTCTCAGAAAGACACAGCTATTACTTTCAAACCATCTGATTTCTTTCTGTAAAGAAATGCAGGCATTTAGTTCTGCTAGAAACTGAGTGTTAGATGATCCCAGCAGTTTCCTTTACTTTGTCCCGTGCCCTCTCCACTGCTGCTGCAAAGACCACCAGGAATAGGAGAGTGAGCGTGCAAGAAGCAAGCGGAGTCATTCCTAAAGTCCTCAAAGGGCTCTCTGAGATTACACAGGCAGCAAAAAATACATGTGCCTAACACCTGTGACCAAACGTATGAACCACATTCTCCCCTGAAGAACTTTGTTCTATCTAGAAGAGGAGATCGCAGGCCAAAAGAGCTGCCCGAAATACTTATTTAGAAACAACTACCCCTCTGCTACCTTTGTTCAGGATGAAAGGGTCTGACTCGTATCACTGAGTAATATTGCTGTCAGCTGTCTGAAAAGGCTCCCCTTTCTTTGGGATGGCCTCAATTTTCATGCCTGCTTGCTCAAGCCTTAAAAAGCTTGTTTTCAGTAGGTTTTGCTTGCAAAATGCAATTAGCGCTTTGTGCACATTAGATCAGGTGCTAATTTAACTTGGGAGACAATTTATCTTCCTAAATATGTGCTAATATTTCTCTTCAAGAAAAAAAAA
Organism: Apaloderma vittatum; assembly: GCF_000703405.1. Lineage (NCBI taxonomy): Eukaryota > Metazoa > Chordata > Aves > Trogoniformes > Trogonidae > Apaloderma > Apaloderma vittatum. The sequence goes on along the minus strand of NW_009707701.1, from coordinate 138,019 downwards.
GGGGGGGGGAGAGCAGGAGAGGAAGAAAGCACTAGACAGAGTATTTTTAACTGAATCAAAATAATGACATTAATTTTCCTTCTCATCCCTGGCTGAGTCATGCAAATCATCCCAAATAGGAGGGTGTGCAACAAGGACAGCAACAAGCAGCTCAGAGAATGCAGGACTGGAGGGGCATCTAGGGACATACACTGTCCTGGGGTGGCAGAGTCCTGCACCCTCCCAGCTTCCCTAAACTCTGACAGACATTTTCTGTAATCCCTCCATCACCCTCCCAGGGGAGGATAACAGGGGAACCAGGGAGACACACTTTGAGGTTGGAAAAAAGACCAAAAACCTCGAATCAGTTTAATGAAAAAAAGTCTTCTAACAATAACAACGAAGTTGTTCTGCAACATACAGATATATTTCAGTATGCAGATATATTCAAAGATATAAGAGAATATGTTAATATGGAACCCACACCTTCCAGATGGCAATGGGGTCCCAAGTGGAAAAGTCCCAGACTGGACTCAGCAGCAGATGGGCACACTCAAGCCCAGAGTCCCGATGATAACCCCAAAAAATGAAAGGAAGCCTTGGAGTGGCCACACCCCTCCCACATGGGGAAGTGGGTAAGACAACCTGTCCCAATCAATGGTGGTCCTCTACAGTGTGGAAACAGGAGGTGGAAACGCACAGGTGGAAGGATGATGAACAACCAAAGACAACCCCTCCAGCCCAACAGGCACTTAAGGCTCCAGGGTTTTTCTTAGTGGCCCTTTTATACTGAGCACCATGGGAAGGAATACCATGATTGGTCCATTTGTGTCACCTGACTCATCCTTGCTTCCCCATAGGCACAGCTGCCCACCTTCCCCTTTGTGACTGTTGCATGTGACAGGAGCCCCAGAAAACTTCTATCCTGATGCTCTCAAACCAACCTTGCCAGGGAGGTGGCATAACCAGCACTGCAGCCTCATCCTTTTTTCAAATGACTTTATTTTTTAAAAAAATTATATAAAAATACTTGTCAAGGCTCAGCGATTAGTTGTTGAACCTTTGGTAGCCAACATCTAGTGCATATTGGGGGTTGTTTCTCTTAGGTCTGCTGTATTTTGGAAAAAAATCAGGTGTATAAAAAAAAAAGCTCTTAGAAGGAAGCTTCTCAAAATCTGAGAAGTGTGAACATCACTGGTCACTTCTGAAAGCTTTTACCACTATTCTAACTTACATTGCCTAGTACAAAGGAGCCACTGCTGAGCTCTGGTTTTGTAGAAACTCCATAAAACAGTCAAAGTCTTTTTTTCCCTCCCTGATTTTGTATGACTTAGGCTGTAGCAATTCCATCACTGTCTCAGATGGTTATTCAAGAACTGAAAAATTTCCCTGCCAGAGACATTTCCCAATCAACATATTTCATGTCACCTTTCGGGTTTTTTTCAGGTTTCTTTTTTAATATAAATCTTTATGACTGTGGAAGCTGAGCCATATTCCCCTCTGTGGTGCCACCCTTCAGAAACTCTCCTTTAGCCTGAGAGTAAGAAATTTACTCTGGGGGGTGGACTTTAATAAAAACTGCCAGGTTATCACTGTAACGCAGGGCAAAAGGGCAACAGGATCTGCACAACTCTCTTCAGAACAGCAAAAAAGCTTTCATTCCTGTGGTCCAGGGGCCATGTGGGATGCCAGCAATTACATGTTCCTGTGCTTAATGTTAGCAAACCAAAGAGAGACTGTCACAGCAACAGGTTTGCCAACATTTAAGTTGCTTTAGTGTGGTTCCCCGTGGGCTGGAATTTCTACTGGGCTGCGGGCATGGAAGACAGGCACAAGACTAGTAGTTTTCATGGTTTTTTTTCTTCCTCTAATTTTAACTTGGTATAGCTCAAGCATTGGTGGCTTCATAATTTCATTGAAAACACAGAGGCTCCTGGCCAAGGGGAGGGAGTATGTGACAGGGACCATATGCACAATCATGGAGGGTCCGAAATGCAGAGAGATGCCTCCAGGATGCTTCAGGCAGCGAGATGCCTGCAGCACTGCAGGGAGCATCCTGGGATCCATGGGGAGTGGTGAGTCCTGCCGAGAGCGGGAAGCGTGGCAGGGACAGGTCACCTCTCGCTGGGTGACGGTACCCTTCAGGGGCTGTGGGACTCTGCTTAGGTTGGAGTACCTCTGCGTTTCAGAGGGCAGCAGTGGAAAAATGAGTGTATTTTCCTCTTGCATAACTTCTACACATCCCAGAAATTTATTCATTTACATACTCTATGCCCAAAACTATTTCCACATATTTTCTTTACTCCGTTCAAATTGCTTTTTCACCGTGTCTAATACCCCACAGGTCCCTTCAATTCACAACTGCCGTTATTTAGTGAAATGTTTTCCCTAGGTCAACAGACTTTCATTTCAGGGTAGATAATCCTCAGTATATCCCCTGTGGGAGGTAGGGCTCTGCTCTGCAACTGAGAGACTCTTTGTCAGGGTAATAAACTGAAAGCAGGATTTAGAAGAAATTACCTAGAAATGGAGTCCTTTGCTGTAGCTTTTTATTCCTCCTTCAAGTCATGTTTTTCTAAGAGCTTTTCAAAAACAGGGTTCAAGAATATGTATTATCTTTGTTCAACGAAACAAAGGCAGCAGACGGATTAGTCTGCCGGGCGCGCAGGGAGATTGGTAGAGAAAAGCATACATGCAAAGGCCACTACAAAGGCAAAAGAGGCTCTACCTTTAAGTAAAGGTGAAAGACTTAAGTTTGGAGCTTATTGTCTTTAGCATCAAAACGAGAACCTGAAAGTGTTGTTTATTTGTCTGATTTTTAATTCCTACATGGCTTTCCCAGAAAAAACAGGTTCTCTAACTTAGAGTCTCTCTAGCAAAATATGATTCATTGCCTTGCTCGGCTTATGACACCAATGGGTTTGAGTTTGAGTCTCTTTCCTAAGAGGTCATTCTTGGCTTGGTCGTACTGACCCCTAGTTTTTCTTATTGCTCTCTTGTTTCAAAGGCAGGCATTTTAAGTGATGACAAGGTGTCTGATTTTCATCTTCCCCATTTACGTGCTCTCTTTAGGAAGTAATGTAGTTTTCCTGGTCTTTCTTTCCCTTCTACACCTTTATGGCGTTCACTAGTATCTTGTTATCTCTTACAAAGAGATCTTAGACAAAATGTGACCACTGAAGGGATGTTTTTGTTCGTAAAAATATCTATGAATCAAGAAAGCTCTTCCCTGACAGTCAGTCCAGAAATGCTGAGGCCCTGCAAAAATGCATGACCTTTGACTCTCACAGGTTTCGCTGCCTTCTGTTGACTGAGCCCAGAATACAACATCCCTCTGAAAACCTTAGCAGTGCAGAGCTTTTAAGACCTTGCATTATGAGCACTAAGCAGAATTTATTAAAGGATTAACAGAAGTATTTTTACAAGCTCTGAGGGCCATCACGATTTTGCGTGTCAGAGGCACATACAAAGCTCAGAGGTGAAAGGAACTCCTGGGTCACTGAATTCAGGTCCATACTGTGGCAGCCAGCCAAGTCGCATAAGCCTATGCATAAATTTACTAGATTGCAGGCTACAGATGCTGGGGAGAGGTGGAGGGTGGTCTTGCTGCCTCTTTTGCACTTTGGAAAATGTTTTAGGGCCTCCCCAGTCTTAAAAACTGAGTTCTGCATGCTTTTCTGATCATCTTAACTTGTTCACTTTAGAAAATAAGGCCAAGATAGGGAGAAGATCTCTTCTTCTCTTGTATTCAGTGTGAAGATGTAGAAAAGGGCATGAGCTCAGGTCTTTCAGTCTCCTCCTGTAAGGAGATCACTGTAACAGTCTGTTGTGCACTAGTGCCACAGTCAAGTCACTTCACTGGAAGCCCAGCAGTGTGCCCTGTGTGTTCCTGTTGAACTCTCAAAAGTGACTGGTACAACAATAGTGACTATTTTGCCTTCCTCTGAGGTGTCTTTTTAGTACAGGCCTAGAAACATTTTAAGATCAGTTAACTCTGCAAAAGACACAGGTTAGCTATGGATGACTTTCATCTGGCCCATGCAACTTCTTCCTTTACTACTGTACCTGTAATTATTTTTTCCTGAAACAATTACTCCGAGCCCATGTGTGACCCAGATAAGTTTAATGTACCTACAATTTTCCCATTCTTGTCCCTGTCTTTACTATACAAGCTATTCTATGAAGCTATTCTATGATGCTGGTCTTTGATGAGGAGCACTCCATGCCTGGTGGGTTTCAGTTCTTCTTTGCTGGGGGGGCTACGTGTTGCTTTAATATAGTGAGGCAAACATGACGCTGTGCTCTTGACATGCCTTTGTTAACACACACACTCACCAGCATTGTGGGTTTTTGATGCCATATATAACTTCCCAGAAGTCAGGCAACACAATACGTGTTTAACAATATTTATAGTTCATGACCACCGTCTGATTTGTCTTCCTGACAGCCTTGCCTCTGCCAACATTGTCTGAAGATAATTTTCCATTTCTGCGAGAAGCTGATCTGTGAATGGGGAGAGGGGAGGAGACGAGAACTCGGATCTATTGACAGAAGAGCTGTCTCAGAGAAAATGCAGGCAGTGACTTCTTAATTGTCATCATAAAGCAAAAATGAAAGTCAATACGAAGCACAGGAAAGTCAAATGTTGTGAGATTGGCTGTGTATTTCTCAGTCAATAGCCAAACCTTTCACCTTTGATATTGCACCTGAGGCAGCAGCAGTTTGGATGTCACCTGCCTGCCTGCTCTGAGCCTGGGCGTGAGTCGAAGATGGTGGGTGCTGGAGGGGAGCAAGGGGGCAGGAGGGGAGCAAGGAGGAAAGGGAGGAAGCCACCTTACACTCTACTGAGCCCACTGGTCCCATGAATTATTATATAAAAAGAATGTTGCCATCTACAAAATACGGAGATTATGTGAGAAAGAGAGTGCTACTGAAATAAGATGAATCAAACACCAAGAAAGTTTGTGGAATGGTCAAGAAAATTGTGGCCAACTAACCTAAGCACAGACATCTTGCTTCCCTGGGCTGGTTAAGCGGGGAAGAGAGCAGCAAAGGAGCTAGAGCTCCCTTAAACTTTGTGGTACGTTATGCAGCCCTCTCCACGCTTGCGCCAGTGGTTTCAAGAGCCCCAAAAGCAGTACCTGTAGGAGCTGCATTCAGCTTTCATGAAGGTGATCATCTCTCCTCTTGCAGAGGCATTGCGGGGAACCACCCCATGGCCTCCTCCCTGTCTCCGACAGAGCTTCCATGACCAAACAGCCTCTTGTGAAAGCCCAGAAGACCTTGGCCCCATTTGAATCAACCCTTCAGGAGTTTCCATGAAACTGGGAAGCTGGAATCTGGCCCAGCAGTGAGGGTAGCAGCAGCTTTCACCACTAGACATGGGGTACATTTAGGTGCTGATTGTTCCCACTAATCACCCTCTTCTGCATGGTTCCCAAGCTCCACTGGCCAAGTTTGTTTATCAAAACATGGGTTTTTCCATCCACTTGTTTGTACAAACAAGTCTCAGTCAGGAGACTTGTTCCTTACTTCACAGACTTCATGATCTTCCCAGCTGGCAGGAAAACGAGGTGAATGAACAACACCGTAGTAAGTGTCACTGGCAAGCTGGGACAGCCCACATGGGATGTCATGTTGGAGGTGTGTAAGGAATGGATATAAACCCTGAGAGGCCTCAGCTGCACCTGGTGCATTAAAGTCTTATTCTGGTGGTGCTGATGTTAATTTGTTCCCTGGGAACTACCTTAGCTCTGAGTTGTCTTGCTTCATGTTGCTGTCAAAATGCCATTTTTTAGAGGAAATGTGCTTGAGACCCCCAGTGGTTGGAAGTCTCTACAGATGACATTGATGTATTTCAAAGCACGATGTGTGGCCAGTCTGACAAACAAAAACTATGTAAGGAAGCAGTGAAAGGGTCCCTACTCCTCCCCACGGTCTGGTGCAGCCCTCCAGGGGCAGGACATTCCTCTGGAGAGAAAGGCTAGAGTCAGTCGAATGGGGAAATACTGTGTCATGCATGGATTAGATTTCCTCAGGGTGGCATTTTGACCTTCCTGACATACTGCTACCAAAGTCCTAATCATTGGGCTGTGGGGTCCGTCTCTGCCATGCTAATGCAAAACTATGTTAGGGCAACCTGAGGTTGCAGGTCCCCCCACCCTGCTTACCCAGGTCACCCAACTGTCACGCAGCATTGTGCAGCTCCTCCCTGCCCTGCTCATGAGAAGTGTGAGATCTCCTTGCTGCCTGCTTTTGAGAGAGCAGCTCCCCAGGCTTTTCTGGAGGCCACCTGCAGTGCAGTGAAAGCTATCTGCAGGGAAGTTTTACTGTTTTAATTTTTTTTTAATGGACAATTTTTCTGATCCCACCTCCTGTAAAGCCAGCTGACTTAGTCATCCTGAGCTCCAAATGTGCAGGGCTCACTGGGAGATGGCAACAGCCGTACAAGTGCTTTAAAATGAATTATATTCTACAGCAGCCTCTGACATCTTTCGTTCTCCTGAGGCCAGAAGTGAGTGCCAGGTCCTTATGCTGAGATTTTTCACTTTCCAGCAGTACAAAGTTCCCAGGTCACAACTGCTGCTACAACATGGGGTAAAGCTGTGCTGAAGCCAGTGATAAAATTCCCAGATCGTGGTGCAGGCCTAGATTATGCCCAGGAGTTTCATTTATCCCTGCTGTTTATCTTACAGGTCTCGTCCTTTTGCATATGCATATTCACACATCCAGATAAGGACACACACAGCATAAAACAGAGTTATTTTAATGCCTGTTTATTTTATACCAAAAGAGGCTAACTCCAGGTCAAGAATACTTATTTTCAGGTTATCAGGCAGTTTTGCTAGGGTGTGGCATTCCTTACCTTTCACCAGAAAGGCTGACATAGGAGTTATCAGTAATGTTTCTGATAACAGATTACAGGTGGAAATATTTCCTTTACTCTCTGTCTGATAAATAAGGAAAGACAAACTACCTGCCCATGATTAGAAAACAAACAGCTGGTGATTTTCACTTCCCTGGGGCATTCAGAAAGCTCATGTTCAGAAAGTGTTGTACAGCTTGGATGTAGCTCCCCAAAAAATGGAGGTGTGCACGTGGTGAGCAGGGTGTCCAGCGGCCACATCTCACCTGCATTTCTGGGCTGCTGCCTCTGAGACCCCAGCACTGCAGATGGGTGTGAGGCACTCAGTCCCTTGCCTGAACACTCATGAGTGTGGAAAGCTTGGCTAGAAAACTCCTGCCGACCCTCAGCCACGGTGCTCAGAGCATACCAAGAATGCACAAGCAGCTTTCTAACAGCTGCCTACAGCCAGCAGTGGTGAGCCACTGACACCCACAGTCAAGCATCAGTCGTGTGTGGCTGTCCTTGAGGTGGCGCAGGACTGGGGGTATTAAAGCTACAGCCAAGGCATTTCAACAGATAGTTTTATATGGGCTTTATGCCTCCCCTTTGGTTTATCTCGAAAGAAGCAGCGCTCATTTTGTGCCCGATTGCTACAAGGCCCAATTTTTCCCCAGAGGGTAATGCTGTTCCAGCCAGCCGGACAAAAGCCTTGCCACGTGTCCAGCCCTTGGAGAAAAGCCTAGGTAGACAGTGAGTGAATGGAGGTGAAGTGAGACCTCCACGGAAGGGATCAATCTCGTCTCAGGGATGCCCAGCAATAGAACAAGAAATAATGAGTTTAAGTTAGAACACAGGAAGTTCCACCTCAACATGAGGAGAAACGTCTTTACTGTGAAGTTGTCAGAGCCCTGGCACAGGCTGCCCAGAGAAGTTGTGGAGTCTCCTTCTCTGGAGACTTTCAAAACCCACCTGGATGTGTTCCTGTGTGGCTGCCCTAGGGGATCCTGCTCTGGCAAGAGGGGTTGGACTAGATGGTCTTTCGAGATCCCTTCCAACCCCAAACATTCTGTGATTCTATGATTCTATAATTCTATGAAGCCTCTTCCTTCAAGCCCAGACACTGGAGTAGCTTCTCTCGCTCCTCTGGCCAGCTGTCCGAGGAGCTGGAGAGGAAAGACTGCTACCTCAAGTGGAAGAAGTGGGATATGATGCTTGGAAATACTTTTTTAAAATGAGTTTTCTTCTGGGTAGTGACATCACGAAATAAATCAGAATGGAGCATCTCATCCTTGAATCACTGTGGAGCCCACCTGTGACATGACTCATGGCCTTGATGACTTATTTAGGATGACTGAACCTCATGAGGGCCCTGTGATTAAGCAGCCACTGGCACTTGCGAAGTGCCCTGACTTGTCAGGGCCCCAAATATAGAAAGTTTCGGTCGGACTGGGGAAAAGTTTTAATGAATAAAGATTTCCACGGGAGCCCACGTTCGCCAACAGCAGGAAGAACAGTGATTTTTTAAAGTGATGCTCCCAGCCCAAATTAGGCCCTAATTTAGCTAAGAAGGAAGATAATCTAAGCACTTCCAGCATGAGTGCTAATGTAAACACCCTTACCATCTGTTTTATTTGCACACACGCACACACACTCAGTGTATAAAATGCCAATTCTCCCCCGCTGCTTTTGCAAGCCACACATCCCACTGCCGTGGGAGAAGCAGAGCAACCGGAGGCAGGGGCTGTCCCAAACAGGGGTCCCAGCCCGGAACCGACTGCAGGTGCGCTGTGCTTGTGCTGTGCATGGCCAGGGGTCATGCTGGGATGCTTCAGCCTCAAGCCCTGCTCCAGCAGAGGGAAGGACTGGGGCTGCCTCTGCCAGCCCACATGCTGGAGGGATTAAGATGTGCTTCACACATATTTCAAGCGTGACTGCAGAAAGCGGTGTCCTTTAGCAAATGGTAAATAATTGACACTTTACTCTACTGGCAGCCAGCACCCCCACTGGCAGCTGGGTTTGTCATTCTGCATCCCCCTCGGTGGCTCTAATTTCAAATTTACAGTAACATACGCCCAGAAAGCTGCCGGCCTTCTCCCAGCATCACAAATGCTTATTCCCTGCTGTCCTGCACTGTGATGGGTGAGGAGTGAGTGACATCTCTGCCTCTGCTACAGGTCTTCTCTTGACCTCCTGCGGTAGGAGAACAGAACCTTTTTGTTCCTTCCCCTCTGGTTTGTTTTTTTTTTCAATATTATTATTATTTAGACTGGACAGCTGGAAACCCAGGGTATTTCCAGTACGCTTATTTAACTGCATGACTCCCATTAATGTAAATGACAGTTGCACAGCGAAAACTGTGCAGAGCCCCTTGAAGATTTACCTCCGGGGTTACCATTTTACAGAGATTTCCCCCTCCCCCTCGCAAAGCATTTGCTGCAATCATTGCGCGGAGAGAAAATTGGAAGTCTTTGCGCAAGAGGAGTGAGCGACTCGCTTGGGAAATGGAAATGTGCATCAGGAAAGTGTTACAGAGGGACAGGCAGGATGGGGAGGGAGGAGACTTTCCCCTTCCAGTCTCACTGTGCCACCCCAAGGCATATGTTTGCTGAGACGTCGCAGATCCTTGTGCTGTGAAAGCATTAAAACAGAATTTAAAAAAACCAACACAATGACAAACAATACACCTCATTTGTAAAACAAAATCTACATAAAAGATAAACAGAACATTTATCATCCCTTTCCTTCGAACAACTCACACTTCTGGTTTCAATGAGGTTTTTGGGTCACATTTTGAGGACTCTTCCCCTCCATGGTAAGCCTGGAGGGTGATGGGGACTGCGTCCCCATGCTGCCACCCCAGACAGCATGGGGGTTACCGTGACTCTGCCACACAGGGAGGCAGGACAGACGGGGTCACCTGGGCAGCACTTCTGCCACCTTCTCCTTGAAGATGGCCATGCCCTGGGAGCTCTCTCTCCTCCAGCAGTGCATGCTGGAGGAGTTATTTGTCCCTCTGACACCAGCCATAAATTTCAAGGCCAGAAGGAGCCATTACACTCGGCTAGCGTGACTCCTGATATAACACAGAGCATGATTTGTGCGTCAAGCTCAGGACTTTCTTCGGAGGTGTAATAAATCTTTGGGAAAGGCAGTCAGTCCTGATTTAAAGGCTGCAAGCTACTGCTCCGTGTCCCTGGGTAAGCTGCTGAAGTGGTTAATTATCCTTGTGGCGTGAATGCACGCCTTTAGTTCTGATTGGAGCTGGCCTGCCTGTGTATGGAGTCCTGCCTCTTCTCCCCAGCAGAGGATCCTGTGGGCACACAGCTCTTCCCCAGGGGGCTTGTCAGCTGTGGTCAAGTCACCTCCCCACTTTATCTCTGAGGAGCCAAACAAATTGAATTTCTTTAAACTGATTGATCAGTTCACTTCTGGGAGGTGTAATGCAGCAACATGGATTTTTTTTTTCTATGCAGCATCTCTCTTGCATCAGGACATTGCGTGGGTCTGAGTCAAAAGTAAAGTGGAAGAAAGATCAGGAGCTTTGCCAGTCACCCTGTTAACTTTCCAGCCCAAGCTGGAAGAGCAGAGAGAAGTGTTTCTGAAAAATCACAGCTGGGAGGGCAGGGAGTGAATGTACAAAGGATAAAAGACCCTCTGGCAGGTCACTCTTTCACAAATAAAACACAGGTTAAAGCCTCTCTGATGGCTGCATGAGCTAAGTGACCCCAGCTTTGGCTGAAGGGATGCGGCTCCTGCCCGGGGAGGGTCTGATGCTGTGCAGATTAGTGGTGAAATCCAAGGCTCCATTGGATCTCCCACACATCTTCCCTCCAGTCTTCCACCCCACATCAGCCTCCACAGGGGAAAATCCACTGCCTAAGTTTTTGGTGCACCCCATTACTATGACCCAGCTCCTCCCCACCTCACCAGCCAGAGCTCAGGATGAACAAAATGTGATGTGCCAGGCTAGGAAGAGCCAGATCCCGAGCCAACCTCTCCCTTTTGGCAGCTTTCCTTTGCTCAGGATGAGAGGGAATAAAGTTTGTCTCTGCTCAGATGCCAGGCCAGATCTTGGTGTCCCACACACCCAGGCAGAGGCTTTCAGCAGGGCACTGTCAGGCTTTCTGAGAGATGACCAAAGTCTACCTGGACTGAAAGATCCAGTGCAGTCAAAAACAGTAAATACCCTTCACCAGAAAACTGAAGATCTGGCTATCTGGCATTTACTGCATGCCACCTTCCAGTTTCCAGATTCCCCCCAGTTTCCCGGCTCCAAGATTTGCAACCCAGCTGCCTCTGGAAAAGCAGAATACCTTGCTTTACCCCTCTCCAGCTCAGCTGGGGGTGACCCTAACCCGTTCCCCAAGCCAGCCCACCCCATGCTGTGCAAGTCCTTCTGCCAGGGGAAGAGAGGAGCTGGCTATCAAGGAAGTTATTGCTTCCTCCAGCTGGGTTAAGCAGAGCCAGAGCCTCTTAACATGTAGTTTATTCAGAACCACTCTCATTTCCTGACCAAGGATCATGAGGTTTGATTTTCTTTTGTCTGGCAGAAGATGAACTACTGAAAGGAGTGTTACTTCAGACTGCCAGGTTGATTTGTGAGAGGCCAGAGGAGTCTGCCTTGTGCTGGGGAGGGCAGGAGGTGAACTTAAGTGGGGGATTCTCACAGGACTGGTGCTTTAAAAGCAATCTACAGGCCAGAGTGGATTGCACGCTAGGTTTAAAATCAGTCCTTCCACTCTTGAGGGAAAAAACCAAATTCATCTAAAAGGGTCAAAGACAGTGGAATTAGTCTGCATCTTTTCACTGGAGGTCATTGCAGCTTCCTAGATGTTGCAGGATTGAGTTCTGTGGGTACTTCGATGTTCAGCAACTGATCCTTCATCACCTGCTTTTCAGGTTTAGTGCTAGGCAGAGGGTCTAAGAAATTCTCCTGCTTTGTGTTTTTGTACTCCAGTCTGACCTGCTCCCTGCAGTGAGTCAAGGAGGCAAAATCATTTCCAGGATAGGTACATCTTACAGTGGTGAGCTGTCATGTTAGCAAACCCCCCTCAAGGCATGAGACATGGTAGGAAAGTGAAAAGATCAGTGAGAAATTTAACCAGATGCCTGTTCTCACTCTCCTGGAGAAGAAAGGCTTGGGAGAGCTGGAAGTCTGATCAAACAAGTCCCCCAGTGTCACTTGGTCCCTGAAAAGAGGGGCTGGAGGTTTTGTCAGCCTGTGCAATGGGGATGTGCCTGAGGCTGTCAGGTCACTGCAGGAGACATGTCAGGGCACCCTGGGTCTCCAGTGCAGGGGTGGTAGAGTCTACACACACATCTTTGCTGTCAGGTCTTCATAGAGTCATAGAATCATATAGGTTGGAAACAACCTTCAAGATCATCGAGCTCAACCATCAATCCAGCAATTCCAGGTCCACCACTAAGCCATGTCACTAAGCACCACATGAACATGTCTTTAAAATACCTCCAGGGATGGCAACTGAACCACTTTCCTGAGCAGCCTGTTCTAATGCTTAACAACCCTTCCAGTGAAGAAATTTTTCCTAATATCCAATCTAAGCTTCCACTGGCACAACTTAAGGACATTTTCTTCTTGTCTATCACTTGTTACTTGGGTGAAGAGACCGACATGAAACAGGGTACAGAGAATAACTAGCAGCAGGGCTGGATGATCTGGAGTGTGATGGCATGAAGGGTGGGAATCAGGTGGGGTGATTATCTGGCATTACTTTTGCTCTTGTGCCAAGCTTGGTACTCTGCAGCTGAATAATTCAGAGCATAGCTGGTACAGGTCTACAGGAGGCTGTGAGGGGCACCCCAACACTCTGTCAAGATGAAATTTCCACACCCCTGCAGACAAAATGAAGTGTAGTCCTTGGTGTGTCTGGAAACTCATTCTCTGTAGGAGGCCTTAGTGTCTTAGAGCACTGAGACCCAAGGCAAAGTGTGATGTCTTCTTGCATGTTATTTCCTGCAATTACTCTCCATTGGCTTTTCCTTCTGATGGCCCTGTTGTCACTGTCAGAATAAAAAGCTAAATCACGTATTTATAAAAGCAGTGACAAAGCTTTCTGAAAGCCAGTTTGCAGCACAGGAGAAGTCAACTGCTATTTTCAGGGCAATCACAAATCCCAGAATTTCTCTTTTGCAGGTCCCCAACATGCCCACATGTTTGTCCTCCTGGCCTACTGTGCCGGTCATCTTGACAATCAGGACACCTCAGGAAGGTGAGGTGCAGGAAGCAACTAAGGGAAGAAGGTGCCCCATCAACCTACAGAAGGAAAGGAGAAAACCTCTCACAGGAGACAATAATGCCGTGGATAAAGTAGACAACAGGGGCAGGAGGAATCTTTTTAAATTAAACAAAATGAACAGGAGAGGTAGCATGTCTCAGTCCTAACAATGTAGTGAAGAGCAATGTCCTTCTTGGCCTCTAAACACACTGTCACATATAATCCTGAAGGACGCTATGTCCCATCTTGGTGAAGTCACCTGGTCCATAACTGGAGGTATCACCAATATCCTGTAGGGATGTCAGTCCCTATGCCGTGGGCTGAAGACCCTCTAACTTTACACAAACCTTCTTCTGATACTCTTTGTATACCAACCGTTTTTTTCAGGTGGCTGTTTCCCTTTTCTGTACACATGCTGGTTGGATGGGTCTGTCGTGCCAGAGATGCTGATGACATTCCACACAGCCTCAGAAACAGCCCCTGTTGCTCTCTGGCTTACCTCAAGCCCAGCATGCCCCTATCCCCCAATCCTGGGTATAGCAGGGATGCACCATAGCCCTTGAGATATTCCTCTTTCTGTGGACCTACTTAGACCCTCCAGCCACTACTAATCCTGAGAGGTGACCACCTTGCTTGTCTTGACACATGTTGGCCCTCCCAACCTATTCACAGGACATGCAGCGATGGGTAAAGATCGTCACTGGTCATTTTGATTAAAAAAAGTGTGTAAGAACATTTATGATTTTCAGTTGGTTCCAGGTGGGCACCATAGAAATTCTCTTTGTGTTGAGGCCAGACCATAGAAGAAGGTAGCATTCAGGTAGATTCTTTTTATGACCTCATTTGTTTCCTACCTACATAACTAATGAGTTGAGTTAAGAGGATGGGTTAGTTTTGGGCTTTCTAGTCTGAGCAGACCTCGCAGAAGTACCTTCAAGTCTGTAAGACAGCTGGCAGAGGTAAGAGCTGTGTTTGTCCCGACATTGCCTTTTTAGGAGCACAGCAGAGATCTTCAAAGGAGACATTTCATTGCAGTGGCTTTGTCTGTCTTGGCTTCCTTTTCTTGCTTTGCCCTGGAGACTCTAAATTCTCAGGTCATGAGTGGAGCTTTCCAAAAAGAAGTCTGAAATAAACCATACAATGTTTATTCACCCTAAAGTACTGGCCATGATTTATCTGCAGATTTAATACCAGTGTCTAGCTGAATGCTCCAGTTCCATCGATTTCTATAGCTCTGCTTACCTACGATGAGTTTAAAATCATGGGACTGGGCAGGATCTCCCGGGCTGTTGTGTCACTTCTTCTGTCACACATGGTCATGTTACACAATCCCTTTCATAGTCTCACAAAGGTCCAGCTTAAAACTAGGCAGCACTTTGCTCCTAGGATTCCTGCAAGGAAGCCTTTGCAGAATTTCACTGCTCCAGCAGTCATTAATGCTGTCATTTCTTGTCTAAACATAGTCAGGAATAGTTTAGAGGCATTTGCTCAATGTCCAGCATTATCCTCAAGCTTCAATACCTCATCTCCCTTCTTAGTGGACACATTGGAAAAAGAAGTGGTTACAAGGAACGACCATGTCCAAGGAGATGCTGGGGTCTATCAGGGCACAGGGCCCGAGGGCTGAGCTGCACAGGGAGTTGTCCCCAGCAGCTCGGGCATGGTCCCGAGCACTGCTGAGGTCTCAGCAGGTCCTCATCCCTTGGCACCGCTCCCTTCAGGCCCTTCTGGAAATACTCTAGCCGATGCCACTTCCATTTGCATTTGCCTTTTCTTAGCCGTGAGACACTCGTGGCTCGGAGCCATCTCATGCCTCAGTGATCTATCTCTGCTGCTTTGTGGATAATTTGCCAGCATATAGCACAAACTCTTGTTTCTAGTGTCCAAGTACGTGACGGTGCATTTTTTACTGCTAAATTACATCCCATTTGTCTCAGTCTCATCCTTAAGGGCACCCAGCTCCTCCTACATAATATTCCAACCCTTATCAGTACTAGCAGTGACTCCCAGCTCTACGTCATTCCTGCGTTCTCTGTTAGGGCTTTCTAAATAAAACATCATTAAGATAACGTCCAAGACAGCTCCTCGATGAACTCCACCAGGAACTCACTGCCAAATTTTAATTCCTCTTTCAGCACAGCCTGTTTTTTTACCCACTGGCTGGTTCTTGACCCAGACTAAATCTCTTTTAGGACGCCTCATCTTAATGACCACATTCCCACCTGGCAACAAGGCAGGCCTGGTCTCCCCCGAGTCCTGACTCAAATCAGCCAGGAAACCTATCCCCTCCGTTGTTTGATTTGCCATGCGCCATCTTGTATTTCTCCATCCTTCCTGCATAGTTGTCCCAAAACTTTTCTCCTACAGAGGCCAGATGAATTGGGGCATGGCTACCTCACCATGTTCCCCAGTCCCTTCTCCTTCCCTGTCTCAGTTACAATGTTGGCTCTTCACCCTTACCTCTCTACAGCCCCTGGCTTGGTGGCTTCATGGAAAGCCTTAGCTATCGCATATGCAATTGCAAGTGGTCGTCCTTTCCATGCACCAGGTTGGAAACATCCTTGTCCCCTTGACCTGATGTGCTCTTTCTTTATCTCTGCTTCTGTCCTGGCTCATAAAACCCAGGCCTTTGCACTCATTTCCCTTTGCCCCACGCTGCCTCCACTAGCTGCTACTGACAAAAACAGTTCACATTGAAGGGACATAATATTTAGTTCATGTTGGGCTGATGCCTAGAGTACCTGAGCTAAGCCACATATTTTTGTGTATTTCCTCCTGCCACATTCTTCTTTTCTTTACTGCTCTCCCTTTTGCTCTCTGTTGGTCCTCTCTACATTTTTAATATTATCGCTGTTAAAATTTTATGAGCTTGGGCTGGCATTTTTATGGGTGTAATATTCTTACTGTTCAGAATGTTTTTGCAATATTATCTTTATTTTTTTTCCCCACATTGAAAACTCCTTCAGATGGCACAGTGGAGGTAGCTTTAAAAGATTAAACAAGGGGAAAAAATCTGCCTTCCTTTTCCTTCCCATTTTGGAGCCCTGAAACTTCTTAATCACAGAGTGTGCTTGTGTATCTGAGTGCAGAGAAAGTAGGGAACCAGAGGAAGACCAATACATGACTAATATTACTGGGAAATGAGCTCTGTGCCATCAGTTTAATCTATTCTGGCACTCCTGAACTAGTTTAGGAGTTTCTTAGGGCCAGTTGCTCTCTTTTGTTAATGCCGTGGGAAGCTGAGAGACACCAGCTTTTTCAAGCTTTGAGCTCGATACCTCCTGCAGTCACTAAGGTGACTGACAGGTGCAGCCTGGGAAAAATCAGCTGTACCAGGTATGGTGCACAGGCTTGGCAGCAAAAGAGGTGGGTTCTGGCAGTGGTGGGTGGCTGAGTGTCCTGAAGGTTGTGCTTCAAGCTCTGTCTGCCCCCATAAAGCATCCCCCAGAGATGCAAATGGGTGGACAAACAGATCTGCTGTGGTGGGACACACCACTTGCTTGAGAGAAGGATGGAGTATGACCTCTTTAAAAAAAACCCCATCTTTTTGGCTCTTGTCACATTGCTTCCAAGATGAGTCTGATTATATATTTTTTTTTAAAAGAAACATTTTTTACTGTTATGGATTATATCTCCTAATCTATATTTCCTTTGCAGAATAGATCATATATCAGTCATCTGGATGTACAATGCCCTGACAATGGATGGGAATTTGCAGGCTGCATGGGAACACCCCTGAGGTACACAAGCGGTGACATTAGATACAGTAAATATATGGCAATATTTTTCTACCTGTTTTGTAGGAAGCAATCACAGAGCTTTTTAAGTGCAGGGGGAAGTATGCCTGTACTCACTCATGGAACAAATCCTTTCTCCAATACTGAGACAGCTCACATCCTGTCTCTTAAAAGGCCTCCGCATAAAAAAAGTCCATTCCTCTTGTCCTGAACCATTTCCAGCCAGCCTGAGATGCTCAGCATTGAACTAATTTAAACAGTGGTTTTCTTCTAGAATGTTAGCACAGCTTCTTAAACCACTTTATTAGTAATTAGCAAGTTAGCTTGCAGCACATCTGGGTAATGGGTAATGTTATTCCAGAAAATGAGACACCGTGAGTTACATGACAAGCACAAGGTCATGCAGAAGGACTGTAGCAGAGCAGCACTTCCCCATGCACTCATTCTGAGTCTTCACCTAGGCAATATGACAAAATGCAATCAGCCACTGCTTAAACATTTAGCACTGAGCAGATTTTTGTGCTCTTGGATTTGGCTGACACTCCTGCAAAGCATCAGCTCTCCACCTTTTTGTGGTTCTGCGCATTCCTGGCAGCAGCTGGGTTGAAACTACGTAGGGAAGATCATTCAGAGGGGAAAAGACGGTTTCATAAAGAGGGGAAAAATAGTTTCCTTAACTTCCAGTTTTCAGTCATGTCTACTTCAGTTTCTCTTGAGGGAGTTATCTCAGCAATTAAACTCAGCCACTGCATGGCACCATGATGCATACTTCCTACTCTTCTTTCACGTGAATACACCTTTCAGAACCTCTTACGAAAGACACACAAACTGGTGTTGTTTGCTACCACGAAGCGTTGGCAAAGCTTTGTAATCACCACTTTTTCTGCGGTAAGATATGCATCTGGCTTAGAGATGTTTTCTGCATGTATATACAAAAGGCCTCCTGTTAGCCTTAAATGGGATACCAGCCTGCCTGGTGGTTTGGCACATGTCTGTGTGCTCTCTAAACGGGCAAAACATCTCTCTGGACCGGCACAGATGTGATGGGATGGAGAGCAGGGCCATGACCCCATGACCATGTGCCTCCCTGCAACCTTACCTGCTTGTGGACATGGAACAGTGATGCATTCAGGGGACGCTCCCAGTTCCCCTATGGAGATCAGATTTACATGAATGCAAGGCAGAGATGCACAGAAGGAGTCTTTGTTTCTCCGCAGTCACAGATTTGGTGAGGACAACTTGTTTTTGGTCTGGTTTACCTGGAGAGCTTCTTGTCTCTCTTCTTGGTGCTTTCACAGCCAGTACCACTCAGGAAACACTGGGACCAGGGCTTCCTGGGAGCTGTGCAGCCCTCAGGCTTGTGATGGGCACCTCTGGGCTCCCCAGGGCTCCCTGAAGACTCACTGCTGTGGTTTGAGCTTTCCTCACTTCCCAGGGCTTTTCTCTCTCTCCCAGGGCACCTCTTGATTTGCTCCAGGGAAAAAAAAGTACATTTCATTGGGAAAAACATTTGACAAATCTTCATTCATTTTCAGCCAATTAGTACTGGTTAACTCAATCATCAGAACACCAGGCATAACAACCTCATTTAAAGCCAATGTGGATACATTTACCACAGCCAATACTCTATAAATACAGCTACAGCTTCTGTACACATGGTGGTAGTAATGTAGTTTATACACAGGATTTGGTAGAAAGTGGTTGTTCATTATGCTGGCCCGTACTGCAAATAATGTTTGTGCAAGAGCTTTGTGCCTCCTAAATAGCTGGAGGAAAATCGTGAAGCTTTGGAAATGTTCCCAGGCTCCCCTGAGCTGGCTGTCCAGCCTCAGATCTCATTCTGTCCATCATCCTGGAGATTCTCAGCAACTGAATCCCACGTGCTTGTGCAATTCACTCCGGGCAGAGGTGATACTCCAGCTGTTCCAGTGACATGCCTTTTAGCATAAGTATGTCCCGCCTCAGATGTCTCCATGCCCCTCAGTTCTGGTGTCCAGTCATTGGGTGGACCAGGACAGCTACTCTATCCCCACCATCAATAATAAGAGCGGTCCTTGAGTACCTCTTGCAACTGGGACAAGCCAGCATCCTTCTCCTGATGGTGACCAGTTCTAGCAGCACAGATTTGCAGCTTTCCTTACGTCCAGCCCCTTGTGCATTTACAGAGGAAACCAAGGCAGAAGGCTTCTGCTCTGTATTTGTAACTGGTTTCCATCTCGGCAGAAGAAAAGATGTGGACCAATTTTCTATTTATCTGAGCCCAGATGGGTTTACTTCGTTACATGGTGTTGGACAGGAAAGCGTCATTAAACATCTGTAGGCTGGAAGTCACACAGTGAAAGGGTCAGTTGTGGGGCTGGGAGTCATGGCATGGATGTGGACCTTGCTGGCATGGCTCCCTGAGAGGACCAGGAGATGTGGTGTACCTTACCTTTCGCTATGGGGTCGGCACAGAGTGGGGACAACCCTAGTTTGGAGCTTGATGCTGGACAAACTCACAGCCCAGGACTCCCTCTCTCCTTGGCTCCTCCCTCCTGCCCCATGGGAAGCATTGGAGGACCCTCCTGGCCCACCATCAAGCACGAAGGCCATGGGGAAAGGCAGGAAAACGAACTTTTCCCTCCTCTGGCCCTGAGTAGATGCAGCCCACTCCATGTAACATGAATGAGATTGTTCCTGGATTAGATCAAGGGTCAAACTCTGAACGTCTCAGTCCCTGGGTGAGCTCGAGGGGTTTTCGCCAGGACTTTGCTCCTGCTTTCCTTATTCTTGACACCTCGTGGCTTCCAGCCAGGCACTGCTGCAGGGCCTCAGGCAGCACTCGGCATCCCCCGGCAGCACACAGGTGGATGGAGGCGAGTGACCTGTAGCTGATGGCTCTGGCCCCTGACACAAGCTCTTTGCTACAATACTTCACTCCTTTTAAGAGCGGGCTGATGCTCTGGAAGACAGCTCAGCTTATCTAAGGCAGAACTGGAGCGAGACAGCCTGCGGTCTGCCCAGGTCTCAGCTGCTCTTGGGAACCTCACGGGGATCCTGTCAGAGGCTGATAAATGCCAACAAAAGGATGTCAAGCGCAAGCAGTTGCTTCCAGGTTTGTTTATTTCTCTGATTTCTACAGAGGCACACAAAGAGTCCACAGGCAATCTGCACAGAGTGCTCTTTATGAAAATAAATAAAAAGGCCCTTGCTGTTCAAAATCAGCTTCCCTCCGGGTCTATTTTAGCCCATCACCTTAGCAGCAGCTCCTTCAGAAGCTAGGACTCTGCTGATGAGAGTTAGTCACTTCTGTCCCTCAGCAGGCGTCTCAGTAATTTTCCCCAGCCGGTTACGTCAGTGAAGCCCTGCACCAGCCCTGCTCCCTGATGATGCAAGCTATGTTCACAGATACGCTTCGGGTTGGTCTTTTTAACCTTTATTCACCAGCTCATTGCAGGGAGAGCTGCAATAAAAGCTTTGCTGATAAAGCCCAGTAATATATTGACAAAAGAAAAGCATGGTATTGGTAATAGATTATATTTGTGGGAAATTGAAAGAAGAAACAAAGAAGCCAAATGAAGCCTATATAGGCACAGCTGAATTTGTAGCAGTACTGTCTCTTGAAAAGAAAGACTCACTTTTCTAGTTCATCCACGCAAAAGAAGGGACAAAGATTTTATCTGGGGTTTCAGTTCATTAAGCCAAATGCTTTGCAGCCATGGATTTTGCAAGACTGAAGCTACCTCTCTGCTCCCAGTGAGGCACTCTAGAGCTTGCTCACAGATGGTACAGGAGTTCCTGAATTCAATGATAGGAGTCTCCAACTTATTTTATTTTAAAAATCACAGTTTCACCCTTTTTTGTTTGTTTTGATGGCTATGTTAATTTCATCTCTGTAAAAGGCCACTGGAAAGGGGAAGATGGAAGCAGTTTTCTTCACCCGGATCTTCTGGAAATGTTTTTATTCACTCAGCTTCAACATCTCCTCAGTTGTCCAAGCCTGTTCTTCATCCCGCTGAACCACAAAACAGTTTGGTTTAGAAAGATCCTTCAAAGATCATGTACTCCAACCCCCCTGCCATGAACGGGAGCATCTTTCTCTAGATGATGGAGCAACAACAGTTTCCCTGGGAAACCTGTACCCAGGTGGTAGAAAAGCAATGGACACGGATAAAGTCACTTGCTTGGGTCCCTAGATGAAAAATTCCCCCTTTAACCTTTCTGCCTTGCTGGCTGCCAAGTCTTCCTTCTTGGTCCTTGGCAAGCCCTGGGGAAAGACTTGTGCCTGACAGGAGACACTCTGCAGGGATTCTCCTACAGATCCTGGATTGTGGTGGGATCTGAACTCCTCCCTGTCCCAGTGCTAATGTCTGTGATCTCTCCTATGTCTGCAGCACTAAAGTGAAGGATGAATGATGATGGCCTCTCCTCTTTCCTCCTTGCCCCAGGAAGCCAAAGGTTGGACATGGAGCAGGGAACTGACACATTAAAAACTTATGTAGTGGGAGGTGTTTTGCCATGTAGCCCCATGCCAAGTCCTGTTCAAAAATGAATCGTCTCATACAGTGCAATTCTGCTGACTGTTCAGTTCCAGATCAGGCATTAAATCTGACCATAAAAAGAAATAATTGTCTGGCTGGTTGGGTTTTCTTAGGCCAGTAAGTAACTATAGAAACTCCCTATCTGTCAGACAGAGGTGTAGAAGAGCTGTGTTTGGCTGATTGGAGCCAGATCCTGTCAGTTGATACAGCAAAGTCTGCAATAGGTGCTTAGTGCAAAATGCCATGTGCTTAGTGTTTCCCCATGGATACCAGCATTGCTAAGGTGATGCTGGAAAAAGAAGGAAAAAAAATCACTGCTCGTCTCTAGCTGTGATCGTCACAGCAGAGTAAATGTTAATAACCATATAACTGAGCTCAAGAGGTTCCTATTAGCCACAGTGTTCTCATTGGAGTGATGGGGAGCTGAGCCTGACAGATAAAATTGTTCCACATTTTTCAGATCGTTTATAGGTCCTGAAACCCTGCAGTCCTGGGTTGAAGAAACTGCCAGTAGATTTGTGCTCCCTTGGGCAAATATTTCAGCCCAAGGAAAAATCCATCCGCTTCCTTTTTGACATTTTAAAGAAAACTGCTTACTGTTGTGACATTTCAAAACTTCCCCAACTTCACTAAAAGGGATAAAGAAGAGAAAGTGAATGATAGAAGTAAAATGTTAGGAAGCATTTATTGTAGATTGAATTAAATACTTGAAGTGACTCAATGTCGTCAAAGTTTCTCATCTGCCAGACACGAAAGGCAGTCTTTGCATCCATCTGCAATGACACTGTCTTTCCCTTCGGCTCAGCCAGCAAAGTCCATCAGCAATGCAGCCTGAGACTGTGTGCCCTGAGGGGGGAACTTGGAAACAGCAGATTTCTGCCAGTATGTGCTGGGAAATCTCAAAACTGCAAGGTTTTGAATACGTTGTCTGAGCCAGTGCATGGAAAAAAACCCCAACAAACAAAAAACAGTGCAGGGAAAGGGTAAGATCCACTATAAAGTTTGAGAGTTACACGTGTATGGTCACATCAATGTGAATGATGGCTGCTCGTGAGAGAGACAGGGGCTGCCTTGTGCCCCTGAGAAGTTGTGTAAGTCAAATCCATCTCCTCCTCCTCCTCACACACACCTGCCTGTGGTCCCGTCGCTGTCCCCACACCAGCCCTCCAGACAGCAGGGCGCTAGATAAGCCTGGAAGCTTAAACTGTTCCTGCCAAGCCAGTGGTTAGCAAGTAGGATGCCGATGTATATCAGGGACAGCTTGCTCTGCGAGCCACCAAGAAGCCACCAAGCTTTGCAGGACAGGTTGGGGCTGAGGCTAATGTGCCACAGGCTCTGCAGCATGCTTAGCCTTCACTCTGGTGACCTGATCCTTATTGTACCAGCTCCATCAAATGTCAATCCACCCCACACGGGTCTTGGTGCGAGAGGAGGCTCCAGGAGACCATGGTCCCACCTGAGATCCTGCCAGCACCACTGCAAGGTCCAAAGGCAGGAGTAAGGTGATACCAGGGCACTATATCTGGGGCTCCAGTCTGCTTCTGAGATGTTCCCCTCACATGCACAGTGCCTGTAACAGGGAGCAACACCCTCAGGAAGGCTGGCCTCAACCAGGCTTGGGGGAGGGTGGCTGGAAGGCTGTCTGGCGGAAAAGGTCCTGGGTGTTCTAATTGACAGTCGGCTGAATATGAGCCAGCAGTGTGCCTGGGTGGCCAAGAAGGCCAACGGTATCGTGGCTTGTATTAGAAATTTTGTGACCAACAGAAGTAGGGAGGTGATTGTCCCTCTGTACTCAGCACTGGTGAGGCCGCACCTTGAGTATTGTGTTCAGTTTTGGGCACCTCAGTATAAGAGAGATATCGAGGTGTTGGAGCGAGTGCAGAAGAGGGCAACAAAGCTGGTGAAGGGCCTGGAGAACAGACCTTATGAGGAGCGATTGAGGGAGCTGGGTCTGTCCAGTTTGACAAAGTGGAGGCTGAGGGGGGATCTCATCATGCTCTACAATTACTTGAAAGGACATTGTAGAGAGGTTGGTGCTGGTCTCTTCTCATAGGTAATTAGGGGCAGAACCAGGGGGAATGGTTGCAAGTTGCAACAGGGTGAGTTTAGGCTGGAAGAAATTCTTCACAGAAAGAGTGGTCAGACACTGGAACAGACTGCCTAGGGAGGTGGTTGAGTCGCCATCCCTGGATGTGTTCAAGTGTCGTTTAGATGTGGTGTTGGGTGATATGGTTTAGGGGTGAACTTGTAGTGTAGGGTTAATGGTTGGACTCGATGATCCCAAGGGTCTTTTCCAACCTGAATTGTTCTATGATTCTATGATTCTAAGTCACACACTGGCCCCAAGCAGTTTTCTTCTTCTTCCACATGACCCCATGTTTTGAGCCCTCTCAACTGTACAGTGTCGGAAGCATCAAGCAATAAATTGCTTTTGAGGTATCATGTTCCCAAGTGACACTGTGGAATATTTAGTATTAGGATGCTGTATTTGGGACAGGCTGCATTTTTAACAAATGGGACGTGGTGAAACACTTATTTTTTGGCTCACCAAGCAAACTGTCTGCGAGGAGGATGGGCAGGTACAAAGCAATGAAAGATCTTTATGTCCTTTGAACTAAGAAAAAAACTCCTTGAATTAATAACTAGCACCTACATCTAGAAGCAGACCCAGTATTATTTGGAGAATTAACAGTAGCCAGGCATTTTTCATTAAGCGTGGAGCTGCAAACACCTCCCATGGTACGGGCCTCATTATAGAGGATGTGCCAATCCATCTGGGGCTGAAGGCAACAGAAATAAAACTCAACAGTACAAGGTAAGCCCGCCTAGCCCCTGCATGGGCCTTCCTTAGCTCTGGCACCCGGCACCCATGACATGGCAGCACGGCTGGGCTGCAGGCAAAACTGGACTTTTGGGAACTTGCTATATTATGCTGATGTCTCCTGTGATGATCATTTCAATCTATGTAGAGATCAACCCTGCTCACCCCATGGTCTGCAATGTGCCACAGCTGGAGCATTAAATATGAGCGTCGATGTGTATTTTCCCCAAATACAGGCTTGGCACTAACTTGGTAATCCCATTCAGTCTCCTTTCTAATGAGGACTCTGCCCATGCTTAGTAATGCAATTAGCACACAGGCTCTGTGATTAATAAACCAGCTTACAGAACTGTGAGCAACTCCTCTCAAGTGGGGTAGGCGGGCATGGGGAGGGGATACACACAGCCGCCACCTCTGTGACGCCAAAGTCCCCTCAGCTTGGGATATTTCATCTCACTAGTGCCATTACCTCCCTTGCCTCTCCTACGTGGAGCGTTTCCGATGCAGACACCACTGCCTCAGCCCTGACATGTGTCCTTTGCAGAGGAGGAGGAGGAAGAGGAGGAGGAGGGGGGCTGGATGCCATTGTCCTGCACTGGGCAGGTTCAGGCAGCCAGTGGGAGGTGTAGGGGCACTTTTCATCTGTCCCACACGAGCTGCAGCAACTCGTGTGCGATAGTGGCAGACCTGGGACTTCACACGTGGCCGCTCGGCGGCACTGCCAGACGCCCCTTCTAATAAGCACTAATTCAATTTTCAGCTTTGCTCCTTGATCCTTCCATGCCGCCTCCTGAGCCGCTTTGCGCCGACATCTGCTGATGTCAGCGGCTGTGGGTTGGGGAGGAGGGAGGCTGGCTGCTGAGGGGGGGGCGGCAGGGGGTCACCTTCATCCCCAGGAGCCTCCAGAATGACGAGAGGGGTGTTAGAAGTGGGTACTGTGCTGCCGGATCTAGGCGTGGGATTAAAATCTTGTGTCAATGGTACGAGGAGTTGCCTGTCATGCTCCAAGGGGAAGATTAAGTGAGCTCAAACTCGGCAGGAAGAAAATCTTCCAAAAAATTTTTTTGCCACGTGCTCTAATCCTCCTGGACAGAGGCTGAATAACAAACGGCACAGCCTGAAGGTGTTCTGCTTCGCTATCTTGGATATCCTGGATACCACACTTCTGCAAACCTGGCTGATTACCCCCTTTTTAGCTGGTCAGAGGCCTGTGTGTTGGCTGATGAGAGAAAACCTGCTCCCAGCATCTGCAATGCTGGCAAGATGCAGGTGGTGGGCATCCTTTCCCCTTGCTCCTGATCCTTCTCCTGCCTTGTCTGAGCTCTCACAGGCTGATGCAGGGGTGGAGGCAGGGACAGCCAGGAAGACATGGAGAGGAGCAATACACCCTTGGCAGCCTGGTTTTGAGCATACTCAAGCACAAAGCAAGCACTGGGAAGCCCAAGGATGCAGCCTAGTACTGCCAAACCTTGGCATTCACCTTGCCCCAGCTCTCACCACAGCTGGGGCTTGGCACAAGGCTGGTTGAGCACTGCTCCAGCTCCAGTGCTGGCCCTCCTCCTCCTCCTCTTCTCACTCTGCCCACTGCCACCTACCCAGGGACCCACAAATCCTGGAGTAGGACAGGAGCATTAACTTAGTCATATTAATTAATTAATTAATTAGTTAACAGTTAACTAATTCGTTCACTCAGACACAAAATGCCAAAGGCGTGCGCATGGCGCCATGTGGCATTTCTGCTCTTATGTGTGGCACAGGAATGCAGGACCAGCGTTGCACATCTCCAGGCCCCAGAGGTCAGGGGTTTCACGTGGCAGTAGGCAGAGGAGCTTTCAGTGACTACCGCAGTGCTCTTGGACTCATGCTTTGGTGGCAAAATCCAAATGTAATGCCCCCTCATATTCACCTCTTCTCTCTCTCTGTTAGGGTTCACATTAGTTGCAGCTGAACCCAGTCATACCACCACCTCATTCTCTGCATGCAATGCCATCATCATCCCTGTCGAGACTTGTCTTCTGCAAACTTGTTTTTCTGTCACCAGTGAGAAGCAACCAAGTGGCAGGACAATGCAATATGACAGGAGCCAGAAGCCTTACACTGTGCACCACGTGTGTGCACAAATGCAGACTCTCTCTCTCTGGATGGACTGTGCTTGAGGACAGCAGCAGGCTACCAGCCAGCCTGGAGAACAGATGAGTCATTACTTAATGCCAAGGAAGCTTTTCACAAAGCTTCACAGACCTTGTGGCAGACTGAGCAAAGGCAACTAGCATTATGATTAAAAAAAAAACATAAGAAAATGTAAGAAACCAGTTAGGCTGGTGCAATTCATAAAGAAAAGAGATTGTGGGTAACCTCCTCAAAGCTGTGAAAAGGGGACAGTTGTTACCTTCACCTGTGAGTTCACTCTTCAGGCCTGCGCTGCCGCCAGAGTCAGACGTGACATGCTGCCACAGAAAAGGATGCTGCCACAGAAAGGGAATGTGGCGCTGGAGGAAGCTCTGCCTTTCTGTGAGGGTCCTGGGGTTTGCTGGAGGGCTAGAGATGCCTTCCTCCTCACCAGTACTTCCCCTGCAGGAAGGAGAGGAGCAGACTACATTACATCTAAGAAGCAACTTTGCTTCCGTGCGCAATGACGTGTGGTAAAAACATTTTCAATCAAGAGGCAAGAGGTAATACAAAAAAAGAATCATCGCAGGCAAGACAGAAAGAGAGCTTACCAAAGGGCCACGAATCCCTAGCAGGATCCTTTTGAGCTTGCCATGCACCCAAAGGAGATACTTAGCATTACGTCAGCATTGCCCTAATTATGCAAATTGCTTATTGGTTTGTGCATCAGGACACCAGCATGTTGTCTGCTTTGCTCCCAGCCCTGAGCCTGCAGGCCAGCGTTTTGCTCCTTTGAGCTGGGCTTGTGATGTGTCGGCAGGGGACGTTCCCAGAGCTTCCCCTCCCACCGTGTGCACACCTGCTTTAACAGCAGGGCTTGCTTCTAAGGCAAACAGGATGGAGCATTTCAGGGAGGTGGTTATGGATAATAATGCATGTTATAATGATTCCAGCTGTCTCCTCTGTGCTGGGTATCGATGTGAGTGTCCCCCAGTGCAGCCGTCCATAAGGCACGAGGAGTGCTCGTTCTGTAACACCTCTCCTGGGAGCGCTGCAAGGTGGTACGGAGACACTGACCCCATCATGCGTCCTGTGTCACTGATAACCCAGGAATTGCCTCACTGCTTGCTGAGAGCCATCTTTGCCACAGCTATGTGTTTTGGTAAATCTGTTGGGAAAGCATTTTCGGTGGGCTGCTCAAGGAAACAAACCCCTCATACCCACAGAAAATATAATATAAGGAAAAAAACCCTCCTCATTTCTTTTCAAGATTCATTTGGGTTATTAGGAAATTCTACTGAGAAAGTTTGGAGCCAAGAGAAGAAAAAAATCCTAACAGCTTCCTTCCTGCAAATATATGAAAGGCAGCAATAGCACTAGCCAAATGTTAATTAGACGTGTCACCTTGACAGGCTTTTCTGTAACATGCTTTCAGCTTCTTTCCCTGATCCTGCTTCTGGAGACATGCATGGAAGCTTTTTTAACCAGGAAGATGCCTTAAAGTCCGTCAAAAATGCTTGTAAACCCCCAATTTATGCTCCAATTCAGTAATAAAATATGCCACTTTCGACAATTTTTCACTGCAACCTAATCTCAGCAGTCTTCTTGGACAGGACCGTGCCTTTGTAAATTTGACAGTCGTGCTCCAGCTGAATCCAGGGCCCACAGGCTAAACCTCAGCAATTAATGCTCACTGATTTATTCACATACGTATTCACCACAAGGGTACAGAACCTTCTGCAGACACTATGCAAATAATGTATAACAATAAATGCAAATGCCTCACTTGAATTTACAGCATCAATATTCATACTCTGAAAATTAAGAGTTATTAATGGCCAGTAGAGAGGGCTGCAGCTGTATACAAACAAATATTTCCTTTTGTAGGAAACCAGCAGCAACAATCCCACAAAAACTGTTGTTTCCTGAGAGAAAACCGAGCTTTCAGAAATCTGCGGGGAGCATATTTTTTGTGCAAGTACAGAGCTTCTGATCTTGAAATATGTAATTACCAGGGGGACCCACCTTATTACTTTTTTTGTTTGCATGTCTGAAGTTTTTATTTTTAGATGAAGCTTTTTTTTTTTTTTTTAACGGAAAATTTGGCCTGAAAGGCCATAGGGCTGTATCTCCTTTGATATCGCAGCTCCCAGGCTTTCTAGAGTGTCTGAGAGCTGCAGTCTTATGTGTCCACAACTAGGTGAGCACTTGGTGAGATGTTGCCCTAGATTTTCTGGCAGAGCTATTTCTCATTGACAAGCTCACTGCCTGTTAAGCCTCCTGGCCAAATTAGACAGTGTCACTGCTCCCTAAATGCTGTGAAACTCAAATCCCTTGGAAATGTACATTCATGTGACCGAGGTACGGATGGTGTTTATAAAATGACCCAGTAACACCGCACTGCCAGATCACCTCATCTGCCACCACCACTGAAGGGGAAGGGAGAGAGAGCAAATGTGGTTGGAATGCATCATTTTCTCTAGGAGATAAAAAATTTCTTAAGGGATAAGGTGGGATCAATAAGAGGATATGTGATCAGGCTGATTTCTGCCAAATCTTCTTCCCTTCTCCTCTTTGATGCCAAACAAGAAGCCAAAGGATTTGCAATGATATTTATTTGGTAACTACCATAAAGTGTGGAACACCAGAATTCCTCCTGGTCCTGACACTTTGGCAGTTCAAATATCTACAGGAATATGTGGCCTGCTAGCAGGTAACAAACTCTTACTAATATCCTAAATTAACTGGGATGATCACTTGTGTCATCTTCATCTGCTCAGTCTCCAGGCAATAGAGGAACTAACTCCACTTTCCTGGCTCCCGCCAGAAACATGCTCCAGGAGGACTCACCCCATGATTTTCCTAGAGACTGACATGAGGCTGGATTGCCCTTCTGGCCTTTTCTGTAGATGGGTACAATATTTGCTTTTCTCCAGTTGCTGAGGATATCCCCTGATTTCTACAACCTTTCAAACACCATAGAGACCATCCTGGCAAGGACAAGAGCCATCTCCCTTGGCACCCTTGGGTGCAGTCTGGTGGGCCCCATGTGCAGGACATTCTCGCAAGCAAACCCTAACTTGATCCTCATCCACTGCTAGTTGTTCTCCTCCCCCGTCAACTCTTTTCTCTAAGTATAAAGGTCTGGAACACATCCTTGGTGAAGACTGAGGCAAAGTCAACGAATGCCTCAGCCTTACTTGTCTCTGCTGTCATTTAAATCATCTGCCTCGTTAAGGAGTGGGACCCCATTTTCCTTTCCCAGCCTTTTACTACTAATGGAGGGGTTGCCCTTGACCCTTCCTGCAAGTGTCAACTCTAGGTGAGCCCTGGCATTCCTAGCACTGCCCTACACACCCGTGCAGTGTTTCTAAATCCGTTCTTGATAGCCCACTCTTGCTTGCACCTCCTGTTACTGCCTTTTTGCACTGGAGGCCAGTCGTGCATTCCCAGTTCATCACTTATCCATAGCCATTGCTGCACTGCACACAGGACGGACCCAACTGCTGCTTTCTAATGGAGGAGAGGGACAGATGCATAACTTGAATAAATTAATTTCTAAATTAAATTGTAGCCTTATAAAGCACCATTGCAGCACATAGCTAACTCTTACAGGCTGGTGAAACCCAGCCAGGTAGCAAAACAAATGCTTTTTAGAACAGCATGTGAAAGGGGCACTGAAGGAGACACAGCAGGATTTGTCCCCTTTTTTCATTTCTCTGTGCTAGGTGCTGCTCTTGTGCCTACTAGCTAAGTCAGAGATGTCTGATAGGGAGCACTGTAAAATGAGATGCAACGGTGTGCTTACAGCTAATTTACAATAACAGGAAAGAAGCACATTATACCCAATTCAAAATGCTGACTCTGCCTTCACCACAGAGCCTCTTCGGCTATATAATTACAGATCAAATATTATGTTCATTCAGATTTTACTGGATCAATAGCCTACAGCCTCTCACTGCAACTTCGCTCCTACACGAGCTGATCAGTCCTTCTGCTGTGACCTGAAGCACTGAAGGTTCCTGAAGGAGGATCAAAGTAAGGTCATAACAGCTAGGAGGCAAGAGGACATCCAGCATCCAGGGATGAAAATCCATTTGTTAAAATGCCCTGTTTAAAAAAACCCCACAAAACAGAAAGAACACAACAAACACAACAGGCCAAACACAAAAAAAACCAGCAAAAAGCAAACAAATGACCCTTTCCCCTCGTCCCTGAGCAATGAACCTTCAGATCCTCCAGACTCTTTTCTGATGGGTGGTTTCTCTAGCAGGGCACGGCACATAAAATTCACAGCTCTTATAACAAGCAACAAAGTAATCTCCCAGGTGATTTTACAATGTAGGGAAGTATCAGTTTAGGACCTTTTTCTGTTGCCCTTTCTTCTGCAAGCAAATTACTTGCAGGAGTAAAGCTGGCTGGGTGAAGAGAGAGAGAGTGGACTATTTGCAGAAGCAGCTTTCTGTAAATGGTGTTCCTGTGCTTGCTAGCTGGGGGAAAATCTCTGCACCTAAGTTTTTTGACCTCCAAATAAAATGATACAGGTTTGGAAAGGAGTTGTTGAACCTGTCATGGTCCAGCAAGCAAGGTGAGTCCAGCTACATGGGGAAAGACACAACTGATGGGGTTAGAGGTCTTGGGGGGAAGCAATGGGGACAATCACAATGGACTCTGAAGCCACCATGTCAGGTGAACTCCAACTTTTTCAACATCCAGTAGAGTTCCTGTAAGAGAAAGTGAAGACTCTGCATGTGGAATTCACAAAAGCAGAGCTGCGCCAGGCCTCTATGAAGAGGCATAGGGCTGAAGGACTGCCTGGAGCCTGCAGGACAGGCAGCTGGGGAAGAGCTCACTGTGAATTGAAGCACGTTAAGAGGCTTTCCCAACACAAAACTAAACATGAATTTTGGCTGTGATCCTCCTTGGGGCACATCATCAGGTTCATACGGGAGCCAAGCATCCAAGTGTCCCCTCTGGACACTTTCTTGGTATAGCTGTCAGCCCCAGGGGAGCTGGACTTGGAGGAATTCTTGACAAGACCTCATGGCTTGTCTTGTCACAGAGGCAAGGGAAGGTGTAGCTGAGAGTCCCTGCCACTGCCACTGGTCTGACTTACACAGTGGTTTCACCACATGATACCTTGAACAAAAAAACCCTGTTAATCCTCATGTGAACCTTCTCCAAGATGCATCTCCATCCCCATGCTGTAACACACCATCCCCAACTCATTCCAGGACCATGCTCTACAGAGCCATGCCATAGAGCTCCAGGAAGTCAATCCAACTGAAAAAAAAACACCAAACAACACACAAAACCTGCCAAACTAAAACCAAATCTTGAAAATAAAAGTGCTATCAGTTCTCTGATCTAGCTTGTGGTACAGTCCAACAGGAGCTGGTGGTGTGTCCCCTCGCAGAGCAGGAGGGGACAAGCAGCTCAGGGCCAGAGTGGTGAGCATGTTCCTGCTGCGTATCGCTGCTGAAGGCTTTGCCTTACAAAATCACAGCCAGAGAGTCTAATTTGGCCAGCTGCTCCTCCATTATAGGTGATAATGCAGGAGATGGAATGATCCCAGACTGCCTGCTAGAGCCCAGGGCAAGTTTGCCAAGCTGGCAGCAAGAGCCAAGCCTCCCCTCCTGCATACTCCCTTCTTCTCAGTGCAAACTGAGCAGGTCTGAGAGCTGGGCAAACACCACGGCTTTGGGACCCTCTCCTGCTGAGGTCCTCTCATGGGCAGCACCATTTTTGCCACAGAAAACTGCATGTTTGCTGGTCATCTTTTACAGCAAGCTAATGGTTTAGAAATATTTTTCTTTTCACAAAAGACTTGCAGAGTAGCATTCCAGCTGGGAGGATGATGGACTGTATTAACAGGATCCCAGCATCTCTTCAGTATCTGTTTTTTACATTCTCTCAAACAACGTCACCCAATCCTGCTCAAAACATGGCTCAGGAGAGATTATGTGACGACGGACGTCATCACTGCTCACAATTGTGCATTCTGCTTTGTGCTTTTTCCCCTCCTTTTTTTTTGCCTTTTTTTTTTTTTTCCTGCCAAGTTATCTTAAGAGAGACAGTTTCTGACTGGCGGTGTGAAATGTTACCTTTATCACTTCTCCGCAGCACCAGCAGTATTATAGGTTGTCAGTCTAAAAAAAGCAGCATTGTCTGACTGTGCGGAACAGGCGTTGCAACAACAGCACGGGCTCGCCACATCAGCATCCAGAGGTGGAAAGGTCCTCATTAGGTGTTGACACAAACGTGGCGCAGTTCACTCTAGACAACTCTTGCAAGGCTGAGCCCATTCAGATGTTAAAAGTATAAATATAGATCCAGGCAAAGGCAGCACCGTTCAGCCAAGACCCACATGCACGCACCGCCCCCCCCCAGGTTATGAGCAGAAAAGTGGAGGGATATTGCTCAGTGCTGAAACATCACCAGTGACGCAGATCTCTAAGTGGGTCAGATGGAAAAGCGATGTTAGCGAGTTTACATGAGAAGTCTGGAAAAAAATCCCCACATCCAATGGTGAAGGTGAAGGAAAGACAAAGGCAGAAAGTTTGAGTATGCTGGGCTAGCGAGCAACAGGGTACGAGTCTTTCTCCCCTCCTTTTTTATTTCTTCACTACAGATACGAAACAGATGGGGAGAAAGGGAGGAGAGGCCCAGCTGGGGATTATTTAGAAGCAGCAACAACAACTAAAAAGTTTCCATAATGAAATTTGAGTCTTGTGGAGAGCATGTTGTGTTCTGGCTCTTGACTATCTTAGGGCAATCAGCTGAGCGCACAGAATGATTATCATCTCCATACAAGCCTTCCCTTTGCTGAGAGGCCATTGCAGAGAGGCGTACAATTCAAGGAGCACCGCAGAAGGCAGTATCTGGATTTATGGCTGCCATATTTCACAGATGTGTGAGAGGTGCGAGCAGTGTCAAATGACTTCTCTGCAAAACAAAGCAAACTGAAGGCACTGATGTTAGTATCCCCATATGTCATCTTAAAAAGAGAGAGGTACTGCCCACTCGTATTCTTTTCAGCAATAGGCCACACCGAATATTCTCAAAAACAATCATTTCCCCTGGTAAATCTTTCCTTTGGGCTACAGCATTTCTGTCTGTGAGTAATATAGGAGACCCTAAAATAAACCATATAATGATAGAGTCACAGAATGGAAATTGTGGAGATCACATAGTCCACGCACATCTCACCCCAAAGCAGGGTTATGGCCAATATGAGGTCATCTCACCTGTGTTTACAGTAGTCTTTAAACCTTCAGGGAGATTGTACCTCTTCTGGGCAACTTCTTTGACTAAGTAACCAGACACAAAAATGGACCAACCTGTTTGGTGGACCAGAAGGGTGTTCTTTCTGGGTCAAGGCAGAGATGATGCCATGGCCAG
The DNA here is from genome assembly GCF_000703405.1 of Apaloderma vittatum. Classification (NCBI taxonomy): domain Eukaryota; kingdom Metazoa; phylum Chordata; class Aves; order Trogoniformes; family Trogonidae; genus Apaloderma; species Apaloderma vittatum. Next base: position 104,369 of record NW_009707701.1, on the reverse strand, counting down.
TGAAATGTGGTGGGAAGCATTGGACTCATCAGATCTCATGAGAGCTGTGTCACTTGGTTACCCCTACGGCCTGATGCCTTCAGGGTCTGATCAAAGTGCAGTGGCCCTGTAAGCAGCCTGGTCTCCATTGCAACTCCATGCTCTGGCTGTTCCTCAGCCCCACACCCTGGGCGACTGGGCTCAGTTGTGCAGAGGGTAATGTTTGGGGTCAGAAAGTGCAAGAGAGGCAATGCACTGAGCTGCAAAAAAAACCCGCCCTGGCTTTGAGTGAGAAAGAGGCAGGGCAGATGTACAGGTCTTGAGGTTACTGAGTGGGAATTCACAGCTCTGCAAAGGGAGGAATTGGCAGCATCATTCGCAACGGACAGCCCTGATGTTAATGGGAAGGGGATGAAGAGGGCTGGAGGCAACACTAGCCCCAGCCTGACATCAACCCAAAGACCAAGTCCTGCTCCCAGGGAGGAAGCACAGCCCCTGGAGAAGAGAATTCTTCAGAAAAGAGGGACTGTACCAGAAGCTGCGCTGCTGTGCCACCTGTCCTCCCTGGCCTGGATGCACCATGTAAAAACAGCTATGTCTTTGCAGATAGCAATGTGCAATTGCAGAATTCTCCATAGCTCTTCCAGGCAACTCCAAAGGCTTCACTGCTGCCCCTTGCCACCTAGACATCTCTCAGCAATTTAGCTTAGCCCCAGCTCACTCTTATCCACAAGTTGCTGTGGTTGATGTAGGTGTAATCCATCTGTAGCAGTACTGCCTAGTGATTTTTGCCATGCTGTGCATGTACACAAGCATTTCGTGGAGATGGAGCAGAGCTGTTCATGGAGCCTGGAAGATGCCTGCAATTTTGTGCAAGCCCTGAAATGCCATCTGAAAAGCAAATGAAATCAGCGTCTTTCCAAAGGGGAGAGTGCTGACTCACTCAGTGTTCACTTCCCTGCGCTCTTCCCCTGCAGACTACCTAACAGCAGTTGCTTTCTGCTCTGTGTAAGTGCTCTGGATCTCCTTCACCTCCCTTGTCTGTCTTTAGCTGCATGGGCATAACCTTCCCCTTTCCACAGCACTCACGCACAAGCCCAGTGTGCTCATCAGCGATGTCATAGCCCACACCCTGGGGCCTGAGCTGGTGCACTAAGTAGTTTCTCTTGCACTCCATTTGATGATACACAGCAGGGCCTCTGATACCTGCTGCCAGTGCCATAATTTTAGGGCAGCTGAGGAGGACAAGGACCCTTTATGCTAAGCCTGGACTATTCAAGTCTCATAGACCGACAGTCCAAAGTCACTGTCTAGGACCGAAACACCATGTGGGATGCTGAGAGAGAGCCATTTCCAGTGATATCTCTGAGGGATAAAGTCATCAGCTGACTAGGAAAAAACAAAAAATCACTGTTAAGTTTCAAGGGATATTTGGGAGCAGACACTTTTAAGTTGCAGTGGTGGCAGGTGCCCCAGTAAGAATCTCATTATGTCCAATAAGTTACTCCCTGAAAAGCTCCCAGAGCTCTTATTATCTCTGGGTTGATACTCAGAAATGGCCTGATCTCTTGTAGAGCTTACAGAAAGTTTCAGCTCTTTGTTTCAGGTTAATTACCCTTCTGAAAAGAAAATTTGTATCGGAAGCCTGGAAAAGAAGAGAGGGCAAATACTGAAAGTGGTGCAAAATTAGGGTAAAATCCCACCGCATCACTGTTTGCAGTAGGACTCTAGCTTTACGCTGGCAGAAATCAGAGGAAAATTCTCTATCTCACCTTGCCGGGAAAGACCCCCTCCAGCAGACACCTCAGCTGGATTAAAATTTTAACTAAGAACATTTTCTGAGGAAGGAGAATAATAGCTTCATAAATGTATGTACCTTACATCTGAAATCTTGTTGGCTTTGAATTAGCCATGCATTTGCAGGCCCTTTCGCTCTGATACTCTTTTGTGTGAGATATTTATTTTATTTCTAAGAAGCTTTATGTAATAAGGTGTTAAGCTCAAGATAGTTTAAACTAATATTTGATTGTGGAAAATGGTGATATCGCTGAATGAGGTTAAAAGTGGGTGCTTATAAAATTAAAAATTGTTCCTGCTCTGCTTTGGTGGATTAGACCTGTGGAACTATAATAGGATTTCTCTCTCTGTCTCTCTCTCTTTCTCTCAGGCTTTAGCTTTTCCCTTGGAGGAACAGAGATAGGCAACAGACAGTGTATTCAGCCTAATGTCCAAACACTGGCAAAGTGCACATGAGACTTTGGATCAAAAATCCTTCACGGTGGGTTACCGCTTCAGCTGTAAAGAGCAAGCAAATGGGAGACCTGGTTAAGCTCACCGACAGGCTTCCAAATGAAGGCACTAAGGCCTGAGAGTTAAGGTAAAGAGCAGGCGGCTGTTCTGAGCACTGCAGCCTTCCCGAATGTGCCTAGTGAAGTGAATAACCATTTCCAAACGCTTTGGTTGAGCACAAGCTGTGAGTAAAATCTCGGGTTATTCAGTGACTGTATTTCTGAGAGCCAAAGCCCCAGCTGGGAACAGAAGAGCTATTTGTTCCCTCTAAGCATGACTACCTGCTTGCCTCTCCTCTCCTCCTCATGACTAGAAGCTGCCCAGCAAGCACTGCTGCAGTGGAAAGCTGCTCCTCCCGATTTCTCCTGTGATTGCTGTGGCAGGGAAACAGACCACGGCCCCGGAGGCTGGTCCCCTGTGCCCTGCACAGCTGTCTGGGGACACCCCGTACCCCATCCCTGGCCATGGCAGGGGAGTGGGGAGCAGCAGGGAAGCCCAACAGCCTGAAGCCCACTTTGCAGGGCAAAGCCAGGACAGGGGCACCTCAGGACTGCATTTGAGTCCTCTCCACCTGTTAAACTTATTTCATAGTGAAAAAACAAAGACTTGTTCTACAGCAAAAACAGCCTGGCTTCAGTGCTGAGGTGGGAGTGATGGTTCTGGGTTCAAGCAGAGTCACCCAGTTGCCTACCCCTCCAGCAGTACCAGTCTGTGCCCCAGAGCAGCATTTATTCCTACAAAAGGAAATCACATCTGTCTTTTGGGGAACCTGAATGCCTCAAATATCTGTCTGTTGCAGATATGATGGACTCGGCCTGTCTCCACCCTGAAAAGCAAGTTTCCCTAAGTCCGGTGAGATCCTCTTTAAAAGGAGGAGAAAAGGGTAAGAGAAAAAGGTGAAGTGGCAAGATACTATTATCCCTGCTTCAGCACTGCATCAAAGTAAAGCAAGCCTTTTTCAGAGAAATGAGCTCAGGTGCTTATTCTGTGACACAATAGCATTTAGAGTTCAAACTGAATGGTGCAGAGTCTTGATAGTGCCTTTTTACAGTGTTGTTTGCCTGTCCAGTACTAGTCAGTGGAAGTAATCTAAGATTTTTATTACTGCTCTGACCACATATTTTCCAAAGAAAATTGGTACAGCAAACGCGACTCTCTGTTTCAAAAGCACCTGCAGCAGTCAGTGAGAAGGCAGGCAGGCTGCCTACTTTCCTGAAGCACCTTCTTCTCTGTGTGCCTTGCAATGTTACTGCATCCTTCCAGCCTAGGCCATTCTATGATTTATCTCTATGATTTATCCCCAGTGACAGCCCACACGATAAGGACAGCAGGACAAGAGCACCGTGACATGGAGAGCGGAGTGAGGTCTGCATGCCCTTGGCTGACCATCCCGCTTTCAGTGGGATGGAGTAGGCAGCTCAGTTGGTGCTGAGGGTTAACAGACAGTGTCAGGGAGTAGTTCAGGAAAAAAATTTGCAGTGCAAGTCGTGAGTAGTGAATGCAGCTTGTTTGGATAGCAGATCTTATCGTTATGCAATGCCTTTGAAGTCACCGTAGCATAATGGGACGGGTGATGCAATCTCTCATATTAGTTAAGCCCAGGGGGAACAACCAGCATTGAAGTCGCCAGGTAACGCTCTGGTTTCTGATTCCTCTAAAGCTATCTGATTACTGAGATATGGTAGACAGAGGGCATTGAAGTGACTGCTGCTTCTGGCTCCTTAGCCTGCTCTAGAGTAGCAGACCCCATGCCCAGCAGAGCAAGGAGTCAGATATTTTGCTGGATGCCAACAGGCAGGCAGGGCTACCTGGACATCTCCAGGCCGTGCCTCAGCTCAGCTTTTGGTACACGCCATCCATGATAACCAACACCTCCTGAAGCCCTGTGACGATTAAAAGGAAGTCTGACCCCAAAAATCCCTCCTTCAGAAAGCAGTGACCTACAGTGAATAATGACAACAGAAAGAAGTGCAGGCAAAGTCAAGTGAAATGTGATATAAAAATGATGATGACTGGGAAAGGTCCAGAATAGGCGACTGCTGAAGATATTAAAGCAAATAAGAAATTTCAGGCACACAGGAAGCATGAAGCTTGCCAGAGGTTTGTAGAACTGCAGGTCTGCAAATGACCACATAGGGAAATTTAAAAGGCTAAGGACACTGCAGAGTAAAGGATGTCTTCAGGTTGTTGCAGAGGATGGCTGGAGAGGTATTTGCATGATACATGGTTTCCAGAGTAAAAAAGGCTGATGCTTCATCAGGAATTCAGGTACCGAAAGAAGGGAACTGGCCAAAACCAATCTATTTAATAAGTTACGAGGACCCAAACACCTAAAAGCATCCACCAGGAACTGGATATCGTGTTACCTCTACAAATCTGACCTATGAAAAAATGAAAAAAAAAATTTTTTTGCAAAGGGATAAAGAAATGTGATAGCTAAACTGATAAAACATGCAATCTCTCTTTAAAGTGTGTTATTTTATCAGAGAATGAAAAAGGAAAAAAATCTTACATTCATATGTAGAAAAGATGTCAGTGTGGCTACACAGCCTAATGAATCTTACTGCCAGCTCAGGAAAACTGGATGAAAGGGTAATTAAAATACAGTTATTAATAACATATACTAGCTCAACATAAATGAACAGGGAGAGCTTCAGCATGTCTGAATTCTTTCACCAGATAAACCATGAATAGCTAAAGAAAAGTACAGGACAGTGCCAAGATGAATTTTAGAAGACCTGTGACCGAGATCCCAGTGTGAAGACTTTGTCATACCAAGACATAGGCAAGGTGAAAGATGTGGGAATAACATGGACCAGAAACAGGGCGATGCAAAGTGGCATGCAGCAAAGGCACTAAGTTTAATGGGATCATCAGTATGGAAGGGCACTGACATCTGAGGAGGAGGCAGAGAAAATCAATGGACTCAGTGGGCCAGTAGACACCTTCCCAAACTACTAGCAAAGCAGGTACTTGATATTACCTGCCTTGCTGCCAGGCTTTTGGACGAGTCGCTGCAAGCAAGCAGGAGCCACGAGGCTGAAGAACAGCTGAGGCTGCACATTTCAAAGATGGTGAAGAGGGAGAGAAATTAATCCAGGCGATAGCTGATCTGTTAGTTTACCTCAGCAGTATCACAGGCATTTGACTAATTTTGAAGGGAGGAATAATGAAAAATATAGAACTTAATAGAAAATATTATAAAATGCAACAAGAAAGTTACTAAAAATATATCTGACCTGATAAACTCAATGTATTTTTTGATAAAAATAACTGAGGTTCCAGACAAGAAAGTGCCATGGATTTCACCTCTCTGGCCCTCTCTCCAGTAACTGGTGGAGGAGTGGATTAGTAGGAATTAAGAGAGTAAGGGGTAGACTAAGGATGAGATGCCTACAGATTGCACTGAAAGCCTTCTCCCTTAGCGTCTGTAGCTTTCATACTCCAAATGAAGGCCCAGAAACTTCCATGTGGATGCTCATCTTAGGGGGAATGAAATGTGCTGCTTTGCATCTGGCTGCATGTCTGCCCATCTCTGGTGAACTTGTAGTCTGTCGTGTAGCCTTGCTGCATCAGGAACCTCTGCAGTCACCTTGTCTGACCTCCTGCAGCCTTCGGTCTGTAGGAGGTACCGCTTCGCAGACGGTGTGTTATCACTGGGAAAGAAAATATCCGATGGCTAATTAAAATTAGCAATGACTAAATCCACAACAACCCCTGTGGAGAAGGATGTGGGGGTGCTGGAGGATGAAAAATTGAATGTGAGCCAGCAATGTGCACTCGTAGCCTAGAAAGCCAGTTGCATCCTGGGCTGCATTAAGAGGTGTGTGGCCAGCAGGTTGAGAGACATGATTTTCCCCCTTCTCTCTCGTGAGAGCGCACCTGCAGTGCTGCGCTCAGCTCTGGGGTCCCCATCACAAAAAGGACGTGGACCTGTTGAAACAATTCCAGAGGAGGGCCACAGAGATGATCAGAGGGCTGCAGTTCCTCTCCTATGAGGACAGGCTGAGAGAGTTGAGGTTGTCCAGCCTGGAGAAGAGAAGGCTCCAGGGAGACCTGATAGCGGCCTTCCAGCACCTGAAGGGGGCCTACGGGAAGCTAGGGAAGGACTGCTTATCAGAAGGTAGATTTACAGGATGAGGGGTGATGATCCCCATGTGTTGCCTGATCTGGTTGAGAGGCATCCCTGCCCATGACAGGGAGGTTGTATTAAGTGATCTCTAATGTCCCTTCCAGCCTAGGCCATTCTATGATCCTATGATTTCAAACTGAAAGAGGGTTGACTTAGATTATATATTAGGAAAAAATTCTTTACTGTGGCAGTTGTGAGACACTGGAACAAGTTGCCCTGGGAAGCTGTGGATGTTGGAAGTGTTCGAGGCCAGGCTGGATGGGGCTTTGAGCAACCTGGCCTGGTCAAAGGTGTCCCTGCCCATGGCAGGGGGTTGGAACTAGATGACCTTTAACATCCCTTCCAAGCGAAATCGTTCTATGATTTTATGATTCTACGATTCTTTAGTTGTTCCATTACAATGTCAGGGCTTCAGTCATTGTTTTTTTGCTAGACACCTGCAAAACACAGCCTTTGCTCCACCACCGAGAAGAAAGGTGAGCTTTAACCCACCCGGCAAGCCTCTGCCATGCTGCTAGCATTGGGGTTCTCTCCTGCTGCTATGGGCAGAAGCACTTGCTGGGGTCTGGCAGCTGTCTGGACTTGGCAGGAGGACACCGGGCTGAAGCAAGCACTGACAACACCCGGACTGAGAAATTGGGTTGGAATCAAATGGGTCATCATCTTTTTGTGCCTGGCCAGGCGCTTCCTCTGACCTCCTTTCTCCTGCTCCTCACGCAGGCTTCCCTGCGCACATGAGCAGCAGCCACCACTCTGCTCTGCCTTGGGATTGATTATTTCTCTCTTTCTGGCCTCATCCATTAATGACGCATGCTGATTCGAATGCTGTTGCCTTTTCCTTCTCTCCTTCTCTCTGTCTTTATTTCCCCCCCTCCCCCATTTTTATGACGCATGAAGTCAAGGTTGTCATTATTCTATATTTGCATGGATTAAGCTGCCTTCATCATCTATTAGCTTCCGAGTGATAAGAGCCCACATGCAGGCTCCCTCGTTATGTATGCTGCCTCTGCCCGCCATTCCTGATTACTTCTGGCCCATATTCTAGCTCAGGGAGCCAAATGGCTGTCTGATGCAGAAATGCCTCAAAACCATTTTTTTTTTAAGATGTTCTTTTGAGAAAAGGAGATGTGTTTTCTTCCATGTTTGTCTGCCTTGGCTGACTCTTTCTGCATTACCAAACTGTTCAGGCTTCCTCTCAATTTTTCACGCTTTCATTTTTGCCTCAGTAAAACAGTTATACATGAGGCGAAACAACCTGATCTGTTGATGTGCTCCTTTTATTAGCACATCTAACATCTCTGATACCTTGGAGGGTGGTGGTTCTCAAGGCTTTTACAATAATTAATGTTGCATCTTTTCACTTAAAAATACTTCCTGTTATTTACTCCACTTGTTGGTTTAAAGTAAGATTAAAAAAAATCACAAAAACCCCCAAAACTATCCTGGAAGAGGAACTAAAGAGGTGGAGAAACCCAGGAAAACAGATAGAGATGATTGATAGAAGAGGTCTTTCTGCCTTTCCCTTGGATCCTGCGGCCCCATGGACTTGTCCACACTGGAGAAGCTCCTGTGTATGAACACGATCATAGACCTGAAAGCCTGCAAAGCTGACAATATCATTGAAGTCTGCAACAGACCTGGTTCAACTGAACAGATAAAAAGATAACTGGCAAGTGAGAGGATGACCTACCAGAGGTAACTTCTCATCCACCTAGCCCATGGACACAGCCCATTAGTGCGTTGGTATGCCCGGGGAAGGCAGGAAAGGCTGGAGCCCACCAGAGATGCCTGCAGGGTACAAGTTTCCATGACTCCTCATCAGTCTTGAGGTGGAGCTTGCTGACTGGGGATGGTGTTGCCCAATGGGCTGGAGATCCAGTAGGGAGTTTACAAGTGCTCTGTATTGAGAAGGGGTTGCTAGTGGTTTTGCTCATAAAACGGCTCCCACTTTCTTTTGGTGCACATACAAGTCAGCAAACACTGAATTCCACTGTATTTCATCAGCCAGTCAATGTCATACAGATCTGGAGGAAAACAGCAAGTGCCAGGCTGCAAAAGGTCAAAGCCAGACAGCCAAAGGCGTGAAAATATCTCCTTTATACTCTCTGAACCTGGCATCTACACACAACTGTGCCCTTCTCTCCTGCCCTGCTGCTTTCCTTGGGACAAAACTTGCCCTCAGGGAGGCCCAAGGACCACAGAACAGGCCATAGAGCCACAAAGAGGGGGTTGCAACAGCTGCTGTCTAGGGGACATTCACTATTGGTCTCACTGGGGTGTAGGGCAGGGATTTTATTTATCAAGATGAGGGTGGGAAGGAGGATAAAAGCATGTCTGAACATGGATAGAGTTAATGATGCATCATTTTGCAAGACCTAGAGCAGAGGGGAAGGGTGGCTGGAGAGCCCTTCAGGCATGGCACAGCACTAGTGTGAGGACAGTGTTCTGCCTGGTAGTTGCCATGTAGTTTGTTTTCAGAATGAAGGGATTACTCACTGAAAAAGGGCGTTTTAGGTCAGATGAAACCCTTTTCAAATTTAGAACCAAAGAAGTGCAGAATTTCTCTGCTAAAACAATCCACAGAAAAAAAAAAATAATTCAGAGCTAAAAAGCCTCAAAGCATTGTTGGATATTTTCAAAATTAAGCATCTGACTTCTTATTTTCCAGTCATCTTTTGTTGATCAAATGTTATTAAACCGTGACTTAAAGGTTACTGAGACACAAATAAAAACCATAAACCAGCTTATCCAACTGAAGTCTTTTTCTTTGTCTGAGAAAGTGGGAGAAGACACCTCAATCCCCATCACAGCTGTGCATCCATATACCTGGTGACTTCAGGTAAGAGCCTAAGAAGTTATCTCTGGTTTTTGGGATGTCAGGCAGGCACAGATAGGCTCACTCTGCTGACATCCTGAGCTTTCCTTTCTCTGTTTACACTCTGTATTATAGTTACTGCAGCTTTCTGACTGGGACCGGCTCGTGTGTGTGTGTGTTGTCAACACAGACATCCTCGCTGATGCAGGAAGAATGTGCATCTTCCTACAGTTCCCATAGCACTGCCTCTGTCATTCGTAAAAATATCTATGCCCAACAGGAATAAAATACCCTAGGAAAAGGCATATGAACTCAAGCACTCTAGGATAACAAGGTCTCTGTGTCAGGGACAGTAAGATGGAAATTACTTTGGAGCATTTCAGGATCCCTATGCTGCTGACATTGCAAGAATGAGGGACCAAAAGGGCACAAAGATTGATGGAGGGTGAGGAAATAAGGACGGAGGGAAAGTATCTAAGGTTTCAGCTGCAGAAAGCATCAGGCTGTGCAGGATATTTCACCAAGCTTCCTGAAAAACACTTGTCCTTTGAAGCAGCTCCCTTGCAGCCCCCCTCTACTCTGTCCCAGGCCCCCATGCAGCCCTGTCCTGCCTCGAGGGTAGCTGAAGGCAAATCAGCGGCCATCACAGTGGCCTGAGGAGCAGCTAATAGAAATCTGTTTTGCATGGAGTAAGCACTACAAGACCCAATCTCCTTGTCTGGCATGCTGCAGCAACTACATATATTGTCATCTTTAAGTGTTACAAATGGCTCAGAGCATTGCTAAGAGTTTCACCCCTGCAATTCATCACATGAAGTAGCCAAGTCCCAACATTTCTGAGGGAAGGCAGCCATGGGGGATGGATAGAACCTCTCAGGCTATGTAGTTCTCCCTGATCCTCCTGAGAGCTGGACTCACAACACATAGACATACTGGAAGTCCAGTCTCCGAAATAGCAGTGGATAGCACCAAGAGTCCTCCGATCTCCCATGTTTCCCTTGTGGGTTCATGCAGTTCAAGTCGATGCATGGCTACAACAGATGAGTCCCTGCCTGCTAATGGAAAGAGGCCAGGAGAAAGTGAGCCCCATGGTTTGTGGCTCTGCCACCTGCTCCTGATTAGGAATTAGGAAATTAGGAAATCAGGAAATTAGGAAATTAGGAATTAGGAAAATTAGGAATTAGGATTAGGAAATATCTTACAGACACATTGCAAAGAGATTGGAGCCTGGACCACTAAGGAGCCTGGACCACTAAAGTATTGGAGGAAGATGAAAAGTGTATCAGTGTGGACAGCAGACTGGGAAGATGCTGCTCCACCAGAAGGGCATAGCAGTGACCTGTTTCCACGTGTGAGCTGCCATACCATAGCAAATTGCAATCCTTCCCACAGCTGGTCATGCAGGGACAGGAGATATGCAGGCTCTTCTCCTGAGCTGGTATAGTTTTGGGGCACGCAGCAGGTAGGGTACAAGAGAGGGCCAAGGCTGGGACCAGTACAAGAGCCAACACAAAACCTTGTGCAGCCTGTGGATCTTATCCAGGCACAGGCCCCCATCACTCTCCTGCTCCTTGCAGCAGTTGTCAGGTTGTGGCTGAGCATCGCCCTTGCCAGTGGTGCTGGCTCCCACCCGGTGTTACTCCCTTGACAGTGAAGAGCCTTTGGGCAGGTGCTTACGCGCACCCCTCTGCACCCACGCTGTGCTGCTTCCTGCACAGAGAAGCTGTTTCCATGTCCTCTCCTTGCTGCTGACTTGGAGTCCTCCTTGACAAGGTCCCTTCCCACCTCTCCTTCCCAAAATGCAGCCACCAGGTGTTTCTGTAGTTCTGTTACCCATCCTGTCACTTCCCTGTCGCCACCAGTGTTAGAGAAGGACACAAATCTGTCTCGTTTGGAGCTGGCATTTTTTCCATATATCCCTGCAAATTCTCCCTCTCAGTAGTTTCTCCACAAGAGGGGGGTGAAAGGGAAGATATCTGTGACTGGAAACGTGCCTTCAAATCAAAATGGTTTGCCAGATCTCCGTAAAAGTGCAACAGAAGGGAGCTGGCCGGACATGCTAAAACTGGCGGAACCTAACACAGCTAAAACACGTATCTGACTTCAGCTCTTCTAGAAACTCTAGAAAAACAGCCAAAATGCATTTGGTACTTTTTGGAAAACCCTCATTTCTGGAGAGGAGCAAATGCCTGAAAGGTATTTGCTGGATGCAAATGCTGGTTTGCATTCTGAGGTCTGAAATTTCCCTGTAAGTTAAAAAAAACCCAAAAAACAGAATAAAGGAGCCAAACTCAGATCAGTTTCTTGTATATGAAATTAAGTGGTGCCAAGACTTTCACCTCTTAGTGTAAAACCATCTTCTGCTTTTAGACCTAGAAGTGGGTGCCCTAGGCAGGAAGGAAGGTGAAATGCTGGCAGTCTGCCTTGCTGCCTCTGCTCCTGCCAGGTCGTGATGCCTGGTGGGAAGGAGGGAGGAGAGGGCTACAAGGACCTCCTTACCATTTATCTCCATCCAGCATTGTATTTTAATGCCAGGGATTAATGTGGGGCTGTGAAGAGCAGGAGAGGTGTGGCATATTGGGCAACTTGACTGGATGAAGCAGTGAATCGGCTCCGTGTTTCTGCTGAGGGTGGTGGGCAATACTGATCATGGCTTATGAGAAGAAAAAGTCAGTTTCCAAATAAACAGAGTGTTACCCATGGATTAAAGTTGTCAGTTAATTAAGGAGGCCAGGGTTTAAGCTGCAGATAGGCCTGTGTTTAGTGAAGTAATACTAAAAGAGATAGCGCTGTTCTGTTGAGCCATGAGGAAGAGAGCATAGTGCAGGGTGTAGAGATGCTGGGTTAATTACTAAAATTAATTACAAATGCAATGTCTGAGTGCTCCAGGCCAGGCTCCAAGCCTGTGCATTGTGGAACAGACACTGAGGGACAGACCTCGAATTTGGGGGCAGATCTTCCTCACGTTCAGGTGCTGATCGGGCATACTGCAGGCAGTGGTGGAGGAACTAACACGGACCTGAGAGCTTGGCATGGCACCTTCTCTAACGCTGCCGAAAGCGATGTCCTGGTGGATTCACAAGCCTTCCAAGTGCAGATAACACTTTTTATTTGCAACCTAATTGTCTTTTGTCTCTTTTTAATGAGAAGGAAATTTCTGCCCCAACAGACAGCTCTGAGGCAGAGCTGGCAGCACGCCTGGCTGGCAGGAGCAGCAGACCTCTGGGGTGGGCAGCCACATGCAGCATTTCCATAGAGAACAAGAAAGATGGGCAGCAATATTTTATCTGCCTGGGGTGGAAAGAAACCCATGGGGAGCCCTGCTTTGCAGTGGGTATCAGCTTCAGTTCACAAATCAGAGCCATTCTGCATTTCATTATAATTTTGCATTTGAAATGAGAGGTATGCCAAAAATGGCAGATGCCACTGCAAAGAGCTCACATTTGAAGACAGGATCTCCTGACTCATCCACACACATTGTACCTAGGTTTGCTTTAAATCTCGTGGCACTTCTTGCACAAAAGCAGCACCTTTCCCAGTTGTGTCCTACCCTCCCACGGGCAGGCAGTTCAACTCACTTTAAAGTGAACAAATAAAAAGGGGTTCCTAATTCTCACCACTCCTAGATGGCAGCAGACAATCCAAAACGAGGTTAAGTTTGTTCCCAGTTTTCTTTTATGGCAGTTTTCTCACAGCAGGGCAGGAGCTCAGGCAAGTGACGGTGCAGAGCAGTACCCTCAGGATGAGTCACACCAGCTCTGGCTCTGGAGGAGGTGTAACTCCGCGCTGGGAGAGAAAGAAAAGGTTGTAAACTTCAGAGCATGAGAGTGAAGGATTTAAATACAGGTCAAGTCAGATAAAATTCACCTTGCTTTCAATTAGATCATGAAAGCCTCAAGCACCCTGCTGAGTCTCCCTATGCTTGCTGCCCCTATTTCTTCTCCAGGAGTGAGAGCTCTTCGAAGCTGCCCTATAGCCCATGGAGCCATATGTTACTTTTGAGACTGGTTGAAAGTGAAAAGCCAAGGTGGAATAACTAATGTCAAAAATTGTTTATTTTGAGCTAAGTTGACAGGGATCTCTGGAGGTCATCTGGTCCCACCCCCAGCTCAGAGCAGGGCCAGCTTCTCTACTTAGATTGGCTTACTCAGGACCTTGTGCTCTTCATTTGTGACTGTCTCCAAGGATGGAGATCTCCCAGTGTTTTCACACAGTCTCTCCCTGTGCTGAACCATTTCACATAAAGCCAACTGGAGTCTCCACTCACACATCTTGTGCCTGTTGTCCTCCACTGCTGAGGACATTCAGAAAGAGCCTGGCTCCATCTTCTGCATGTGCCCACACCAGGTGGGCTCATTGGCATCAGGCCCCTGAAATCTTCTCCAGCAAAGCTGTTTTCCTCCCCTTCAGCTCCAGCCCACTCTGCTGTGTGGGACTCATCCATCCTGCCTGCATGTTTTCATCTTTGGCTTCAGGGAGCCTCACAATGGTCCTGGCGGTCCCTGCCCACAGCCTGCCTGGGCGGCTCTGAGGAGCAGCCCTGCCCTCCAGTGTCCCACCACCTCCTGGTTGCGTATCATCAGCCCCAAACCTGATGAGGTTCCTCCTGTCTCACTGCCCAAGTGGGCAATGCGGACAAGGACCAATGCCAGGTCTATACTGATCCCGGCCTCTAGCTTATTCCCAGAGGACGTCAAGCCTGGCTGTGCCAACATTCCTGCACTCATGAGGGGTTTTGCCGAGCATCTCTCCTCCTGGGCAGCTTTCCAGCCGGGAATGCCCAGCCCACACCCAGCCGAGGTGCTGGCAGGATCCAGCTTGCATTTCTCATGCACTTGTGCTGCAGAAGTCTCAGTGCCCATTACAAGCATTACAGCAAAATTGGGCTGAGGGTGAAAGCCTTAAGAGATTTCCTGACTAGTCCTGCAGGCTGAAACACTCCCAAAGACAGAAAATTCTGTGCCTCCAGACAGATTTTAAAGGTATTGCCAAGACTGAGGACTAAATCCAGAAACTCCAGCCTTGTATGAAATGTATGACAGATACGTCGTACTTAGCTTGATCTATTTGAAAAAAAAAAAAAGAAAAAAAAGTAAATGCTTATTGACGGAGTAGGAAAGGGATACTGAACTTTTCCAGCTCCACATCCCTGTCATTTAATGTTGTATTTCTACACTCAATATCTCTCTATAGCAAAATGAGACCAGTAACTGCCTGTGAGGGAATTCAAAGGCTAGCCAGGGGAACAGAGCAGTAGCAGTAGCTCGGAGACATTATAGATTTATGAGGCCCTTTTGAAACATTAATCGATCAATTAATCAATCACTCTCTTCCTCATTCAGGTAAAGATTGTAATTTTCATTTTTTAAAAAGAGGAAGGTAGGAAATATCGAACTCAAAAATTATTCACTGAGACAGGAGGAGACCTGGCAAAACTGGGAAGGGATTTTGGCACTCAGCTCCCAGGCATTGCCTGGACCGGTTGGGATCTCCCACCTACTCACAGAGCAGAAAGGGGCAGCATAAGTGGCTGTGAACACAGAGAGTGAGAATACTCTACTGTGGTGGTTAGCAGAGATTTTTTTCTGTTTCATTATTTGCTGCATAAGCTCGTTCTTTAAATGGACTGTGTTCATTAATATTGTGCAATGACAGATTTAGAAAAACTGAAAGAAAAAACAGGAGATAGAACAGCTGGTATTTACAGAGATTTCAACCTGCTAGGGACACCATTAAACAACCTAAAGAAACAGTTCATGTAAAGAAAGGCAAAAGATTATCATGAATGGCTATGGGAGGAGTAGGAAGTAAACAATTATTTTTTAAGTCTGGTTACTACGATAAAAAAGAAGGAAAGGGAAAAAATTGAGGTCAAACTGGATTTGCTTTTCCAGTCACATATGAAAAATGAAAAATTTCATTTGGAGTTGTTGCAAAATGCTTCACTGCATCCAAAATAGGACATTTCATTTGTTGAATGACGTCACCCTTTTTAACCCTTTAAAAGGTGACCTATTTTTGAGCAAAAAATAAATGTGTAGAAAATTCTTCAAATCGTATTTTCCAGAATGTTTAGTATGTTCTTCTCGAAAAGCAATTCTCAGCTCTACTCAATAAAGGCCTGGGGAGGAGGGTGAAGACATCATTTTGAGGATGTTTAACACAACCAGTTTTTGACACCCTGTGTGAAGGGGCCAAAGCCCAAGTTGCTGAAGGAAGAGAGAACGCAGTAGGTCATGCTTCAGAGTGGTGAAATCATGGGGCTCTTTTCCAAGCATGCACTGTGCTCTAGCAGGTCCCTGGAGCACGCACTGAGAAACTCTACGTGAACTTAGTAATTCTGAAGTGATTTAGTTGGAGATGGAGTAAGGGAGAGGAAATGCCTATATCACTGTCCACTTTTAGTATGGATGAGCATGCCAAAGACTCCTTCCAGTCCAAGCTTTATCTTGACAGATGTCTAAATATACAAGAGCTAAACTTAGCCTCCCCCGTGCAGTATGGTAATTTATGAGAGTTCAGGTTTATGGGATTAGTATGCAGCAACAAATAATGCAACAAAATGGCAAGTACTTTGGGCCTGGGGGCCTCAGGGACAGAGGCAGTTAAAATATGTAAGGCATGAGAAAATAAACCACTTTTATTCTTGTTTTCTGTTGCAAAGGGCTGAAAAATAGCAGTTAGAAATTGTGAGTATCGTTGATAGGTAAAGGAGATTAACAAAGAGGAATCAGCCATGTCGCTGGCACTTGAGCAGTCAAGCTGTCCCTGAGCAAAGATAGGTGTAAGGATGGGAAAGGAGAGAAACTGTGACTTATGCTTGTCTTCAGGCCCGTCTCCTGCACCAGTGCCTCTGTAGATACTGGTACAGGAGAGTCCCCTGCCTGTGACTCAGCAGCAAGTGTGGAAGGGATGTCTTTAATCTCGTTACAAACTTTCCCCTCCTCTCCCAGAGGTTACAGGATCTGTGTACTACTCTCAGAACTGCTTTCCCAGAGTTGCATTTTTAGTTATCATAGTTGGATAAACCGTTGCAATTGCTAAAAATCAGTCAATAATGGGGCAGAGAAGTAGTGGAACAAAACAAGGGGAGGAACTATATGGGTATGTTGTCAAAAACCAACAAACAGCACAGGAGAGACCTCCTGGCACCAGACTCATCTCCAGCATCCTCACCATCCCAGTGCACCTCTCTCTGCTTGGTGGCCAGCTCTGGCCCCTCTGATCTTCCTCTAGCAAGGGGCTGAACCTAAAGTCTGGGGTGACTCCCCAGGGTGACGTGATTACCTGTGAGATGTTAAGGAGAAGCATGCAAAGCATGTGAGAGGATTATGTCACCAGCCTCTGAAGAGCGAAGGCACTGGCAATCGTATAACTGCTGTTCTGGGCTAGGAGGTATCCAGTACACGCATCTCCATCTCGGCTACTGTCCAGCATAATGTAATAGTCTCCTTTGTTTTAGTTGCCAGATCGTAATGGACTTTAGACTAGTAAATGAAGAAAAATAAAAATACATTAACAAAAATGGATGCGGAATAAAAAACCTGAAAAATTCAGGATTCCCTCAGTGTCTTTGATGCCAGCCTGCAGTGTGATGAAGAAAGCATGATCTAGGAGTGTCTGCAGGTATGTTTGCTTCACTGGTAGCTGCTCATTCGTGAAATGTTAACAGAAAGGCAACCAAAACATCAGGACTTGCTACTCAGTTCCTCCAAGGAGTGGAAAAGTGACTGAATGCCTGGAGCAAGGAACATCTAGTGCCTAATTTCACGAGGGGCCTCTCTTTTTTTCATAGCTGTTTGGATTGATGAACTTAGATTAGGTCACCTAACATCTCTTCTCTTTTCCTGATGTGCTTTGGCAAGATCGCTGGACTCAGCTGGCCCCAGGCATGGGATGGAAACCAAGAGGGCACAGGGAACCTGCCCCAGGAAGCCAGAGTCTCTAGAGAGATTGACAAGAGAAGGTCCTGTGAAGAAAAATAAATAAGTGATTAGGTCAGAAACCACAATTTTACCCCAAAGCATGCTCCAGCAGGGTGAGGGCTGCCAGGCGGCACAGCCGGACAGCTCACAGGTGCTTGCACCCTGCCCATTAGGAGAGGGACTAGCCCTGGCATCGGGGATTTGGTTTCCCCTCTGTGCAGCTCCAGCCCCAGCCACACAAGGGCTGAGGTTTACCTGGGACTTTCCTCCTCCAACCCTCCCAAGCACATAGGGAGAGAGGATGGATCATCCTGTGTCCCATCCAGGATCCTCGCCATGCTGTTTTTTGAACACTAACTTCCGCAGCTGCTTTCCCACTGCTTTTCAAACCAGTGTAGCCTTGGCAGGAAAGAAGACACTGGTGGTTAATCTATCCAGAAATATTCTGGCACTCCTCACTTGTTAGTATGGCTAAAACAGTGGTTGCCGCTCCTTCAGAGTTACAGCAGTGTAAAAGTGCTTCCAGCAAACCGTGCTTATTTCTGGCTGGGAAAGAATAACCTTTTTTTTTCACCTGTGGTATTTGTGTTTTCACTGAGATGGTGACCCCTGCAGAAAGCCCATGCGAAGCCAGGGATAGCACTGGCAGCTCATAACACCAGCAGGAGATAAAAGCAGAGGCTCCATTGACCGTACCCTCTGAAACCATTTTAGCTCTTAGGTGTCAAAGGATAATGATAACTCTGGCAAGCCACACAGTGAGCTTGTTAAGGAAATTCTGCTGGTGATTCACAGACCTTTGTTCATCCGTTGTACCCTCTGAAAGTCTCTTGTCCTTCTGTGGTGATTGATGGTGGCACCACGCACCCTCTTTCACAGAGCTGGGGGGTGAGAGGGATATGGATGTCCCCTGAGCATCCCCATGGTTGAGTAAAGTGTTGAAGCCTTTGATAAAACTTGGGTTGTGGGCAGGTTCAGGAAAGCGGTGGGTTTCAGAAGGGTGAGGAGTAGCTCCATGGGAAAGGGAAGGTGGTCCCGGTACAGAGCAGATGAGTAGTTGTCAGGGCAGGGAGGTACCAGCTTGTGCAAACCTGTGCCACCATTTCCTCTAACTCCAGCATGAAAAACCTCTAGGGGAAGATCCCACCATGCTGGGAGGACTCACCACTGCTCTTTGTCACTATGAACTGAGAAAAAAAAAACATCCCATACGGGACAGTGATAAAAGTGATGGTGGCTGCAGAACTTGCACTTCTCTGTCGACAGAGGCTGCTCTCTCTGTTGCCTGGCTTGGGGCAGCCTCCTTGCCTTACCACGAGCCTCAGGATGGCACAAAGGAGGATGGTCTCTCTCTGCCCTGCTCCCAGCCTAGCAGATTTTCTCCTACAGAATTAAAAGTTCCCAATAGACAGATTGCTTTAGGAAGCTGGGCATGGTAACTGGTTGTTGGTGACTGATCGCTGCCTGATTACAGAGTAGCAGTTGCACAGGTGTGAATAAGAACCTACAATTGTCAGCCTGCTGCCTTAAACATCCCCCAAAACAATGGCTTTTTTTTTCCAGTGTGATAAAGTCGAGCCATTGTGTATTGGTGACAGTTCGCTCCTTACACTCCTTGAAAAAAACATAATTATGGTGCATTCAGGGAAAGGAGAAAAGGATCAATATACAGAAAAAGAAATAATTATATACAAATGCACAACCCCTACAAAGAGGAACATTTAGGAAATTTCAGGGAGGAGGGGAAGAACAGGCCATTCCAGTTTCATAAACATATGAATGAATTCCTATGATGGAGTAAAACTGTCTCCAAATGAAGTCCCTTAAAAGAGGATGCCTCACTCCCTAATCCAGGGATCCACAAAGCAACATGAAGCCACCATGGACTTCAGAGCATTTTCCTCTCCTCCTCTGCAGAGCAGTTTCACTGCCCCTTCCTTATTCTTGCTGTTGAGCCAGAAGGGCTGAGGGTCTCGACTCAACATTTCCTCAAAAGCATTTACCCATGTTCCAAAGCTGAGCTTGCCAAGCATGGGCTCTCGCTTCCCAATGGGGCTCCTAGGGAGGGGAAGAGTGCTCCCCAACAGCAGCCCCGCAGAGGGGCTTGGTGACCACATGGTACCTGTTCAAGGAACTCAAACCCACCCCCGGCCCCAGCCACCACTGAAGGGGAAAGCTCAGTGATGGGGAGGGAGGCCCAGAAAGAAGTAGGGAGCAGTGCCCCCAGGGAGCAAGAACCACTCCCCACATTGCCCCCCAGGTGGACTCCCACCTCCACTTTGGGAGCTGGGGAAGCTGGCACAGGAGGCAAATGGGAGAGGTCATGGCTTAGTCTTTTGTGAGGTGTTTTCACCCTGGAAAGAGGGTGGAGAGGAGTAGACCCTGTTGCCTAATTTCCCAAGCAGAAACAGGGAACGTAGTGTCTCAAAGAGGCCTAAAATGCACCACAAGTGCACCTGTGTCTCAAGAAGAGAATGTTAGATAATCTCCTGTTCTGGAAAAGAGTGAGGTGCCATCAGCATTCTAGAGTAGCAGTGGTTTTATGGAGTTAACTTTAGTTAAAGGTATGTTATATAATAAATCCACTTTACTGCTCTGAGAAGAGTCTAAACTTCTGCATTGGAATGGGTCCTATCAAACCTGTCTTCTATTGCAGGATGCTAAAGCAAAGCTAGCATGGAAAAACTATGAGTAGGTAGAGCTGGATATTTGAGTGCTAAAGTGGACTTCTTTCAGGACTCCTGTAAATACACAAAGAGAACCAGTGGAGACATTTACTGTAAAATGCATTTTTAGGAACACTTCCCCATTCAGACACTAAAGACAAATGGTAAAATGGACATGTTAGCTCCCTACTTTTTTTTTTTTTTTAAATCATGAAAACTCTTCTTCACCTGGAATAAATTAAGCCCTTTGTGCATCCTCCTTTGCAAATCTTTGTGCTTGCCATCCTGGAATTACCATTCAGGAGCTCTCCAAAACCTAATGAAATTTTAGTCCCCAAGTACTCAGTACATATGTACATAATGAATGTTTGCACATACGTGTGACTCCCTGTCACTTGAAAGCAGCAATACTCGCCTCCTACAGGCACACATACATGTTAGTCAGTGCTACAACTTACTGCTCTTGTCCCTTATAGAGTCTCCGTGCTCCACATCTGAGACCTGTGACTCGTTAATTGACAGACTCAGGGATCAGACAAGTCGGTGCTAAGTCACGTAGATTCATGTGCTGTCAGTAACTGGTGCTTCGTACCTCAGTGCTAATATTCCCATCCAAATCAATGTGCAATCTCTCAGAGGGACCAATCCCATAGCTGGCATTTCAGTACTTCCCCTGCAGACAAGCAGGAGGAGAATTTTTTAGCTGGGTTTAAACCTGTAGTTTTTTCTTCATGGAAGTTTGTGTTTTGTACAAGTTTGTTCCTTTGTCTTATACTTAGAGCCTTAATAAAATTATTTTCATGCGTAGCTACTTAAAATTTGTGCTTTAAAACTGCATTTGGTATCTTAAAATAAGTAACCTGTTTTCCATAGTATCTCATTCCTGGGGCATTTCTACTGAAGCTGTCAGATAGTTCTCCAAAATTCAGACCATTTATTAGACAATGGAGCTGACGAAAGCTGGCTTCCTATAAATTTTGTTATATAGTCTCAGATCTCCTGCCAAAATAATCACAGTATATCCTAAGTCCTATCTCCTATATAAATCTCTGTCTTTACCACAGCATACCTAGTGAAAGGCAGGTTACGTTTTTCTGAGCAATGTATGCATAATCAGTGGAGATTTGCATGCCAAACAGCACACGCGCTGGCATTGACACCTTTGCTTCACATTACCAGTGGACCCACATGGAGGACCTTTTTTTGTCCATACAGCTAAAGACCTTCATGTAGGAATTTCATTCCTTTGAGGGTTATCCTGCACTTCTGCCAGGTTTGATTGAACTTGATCGATGAGTTAAAGGAGGAATGCAGACAGCCTGGTCAGTATAACCATTTTTTTCTTTGAAAACAAGTCAAGAAAACTGGCACAGCTGGAATGTCACCTAGTATCCTTGGCAGTACAAGAGGTTACAGGTTTGTTTTTAAAAATTAACATTCAGGAAGGCACATGTGAACACACTGTTAATGATGGCAGAAGTTCTAGCAAACTCCCTGCTGAAACAAGGTGATGGGCTTTTTAGGATGTCTGATAGGACTAGAGGGAATAGATTGAAGCTAGAGATGGGTCAGCTCAGATTGGACATTAGGAAGAAGTTCTTCCCCATGAGGGTGGTGAGACACTGGCACAGGTTGCCCAGAGAGGGAGTGGAAGCCCCATCCCTGGAAGTTTCTCAGGCCAGGCTGGATGGGGCTCTGAGCAGCCTGATCTAGTGGGGGATGTCCCTGCCCATGGCGGGGGGGTTGGAACTAGATGATCTTTAAGGTCCCTTCCAACCCTGACAATTCTATGATTCTATAAGCCCAGATAAACTGCAGAAACCTCTGCTCCTTCACCAACACAGAGTTTATTCTCTCCCAAAGATGTCACGTTGTTCAGTCCAGTTTGTGTTTCTCGTGGCCCTCTACCCTATAGGGCAGTTAGTGGTGTGAGCAGAAATCGGAGATCAATGGATTTCACTAAATTTACTCACCTCTGAAAATAAATCTGAATCAAAGCTTCACAGAGAAGTTCCTTGTTCTTACCAGCCTACAGGGGCTTCAAAATATGGGGCACTGCACACAGTCATACAGGCATCATGAGCAGGCAACTTAAGCTTCACTTATTCAGAAGATAGAGAATTGCAGCCTGAAAGAGGTGTGCAATTCTGAAAATGTCCTTAAAACAATAACTTCCAAATCAGGCAGCAATAATATGTTTTCCCACTCTGGGGCCTCTGAGGAATTATTAAATATAATTTTCCAGACTCATTCAAATGTCAACTCGTTACAGCCTGTGCAAATAAGAAGGCAGACCATGGGATCTGTGTTTTTGTTATAACTATTCTTATATTAGATCTATAAAATGTATAAAGGAGCATTAAGCTCCATTATTTTCTCTTTTTTTTTCTCTCTCCATAGCTGCCCAACCTCTTTTTGAAAAGGATCATTCAAAAGCAGCCAAATAATAAAGGCTGGATGAGGACATTCCAATCTCTCCTTATCCACTTAAAAATACAATATTTTAAAGACAGTTCTGGAGTGCTTCTTTTGGCAGCCACAACTGGAGCCACAGTAGAAACCTTTCAGTGGGTCAGCCTGATGGATGGCCTCTTACATCAGTGAGCCAGCTGTCCCCATTAGGAGTGGGAATCATTTGAGCAGCCTGAGGAGGCTTTAAAGGAACATTTATCAAATAAAGGAAAAAAGGTATCTTGCAGCTGTTTGGTTCTTTGTAGCAGCAGATCTCAAAAGGTCTGCATAGGGGAAGTCGGTTTTATTATTAGGTACGGAGAAGTGGAGACTCCCCCAGCCCAGAAGGACCTGCTGAAAGTCCCCCTGCGGTCTGAGCAGCAGAACTGAGACTTAGGCACTCAAATTCCAGTTTGGTGTCAGAATTCAGCATCATCCTCCTCGAGCCTCCTCCTCCTCCTGCCCATTCTCTGTGGAGCCACAACTGAAGACATGAACACACTTGTGGTTATTTCTCCCTCTTCTACAGTTGCTTATTTTTCAAGTTTTTCTGAGTGGTAATGCTGCGGGCTGGTAGCAAATGTCCTTTTGATGAGTTTGTTGGACTGCCAGGGCTATGAAGATATCTCCAGCATCCTCAGCTCTTCCTCCCTGTCCTTTCTCTTCATGAGCTGGTCTTCATTGAGACATCCAACCATGCACCACCTTCGCCACAGGAGCTACTGCTGGCTTTCTGCTCCCAGATACTCTAAAACTACCTCCACTTCTACATATAGCACACACCAGAGTGTCACAAGGCCTTGTTCACTTTTTCACAATTCCAGGCCCAAGCCAGGCAAAGCCCAGCATGAGTCTACTTTAGGAGGCTAAAAGGCATTTTATTTATAAGGTTTTGCCAGTCTCCATCCCTTTGAAAATGGATGAGCAGACTTTGTGTAGAATAGTAAAAGCTGAGTTTGCTGCTGAGGAAGAGCAAGAAACTCATCTTATTTCAGCTGAAGCAAACTACCAATGAAGTTCTAAGCGACCAAAAATGGCCTTGACTGGGAACAAATGTACAAGTTCTTGCAAGTCCAGGGGACTTGCAGGAGTCCCTGGGGCTTTGAATTCCTCAATTTCTCAGAAGTCCTGGTTTTTTAAAAGAAGTACAGTAGCAGACAAACAGGATTAGGGCCTTTAAGAGCAGATTTATAAACCTTTCCAAGGCTACCCAGGCCGTGCCCACTAGACGGTTCCTAGAAAATTAGTCTCCCTTAAGATTTCCTGGCTGGGTACAGACTTAAAATTTAATTTTCTTTAATAACAGTCCCACAGAGTAATTGTTTACGCATGCATGGACATGCTGAGATGGATGTGGTTATTTGGCTCATTTAATTGTCTTTGCGCCAGGGATCTGGCAAGAGGACCTGCTATGTCAAGCGGTGTCTAATCTCCCATAAAACTAAGACTTCTGGCACAAACACTCAAGCTCGCAAGTTTTAAGCACCCTTCCTGGCCAATTATACAAGTGGCGAGTGATCTTCTGCATGCTTGCAAAAACAGCTGTGAGCTGTGTGACCAGCTCTGCCCCACCAACACCTGTCCTGCCACCCCGCTCGGACCTCGAGCAATGTTGCCAACTCAGCAATGCAAGCACAGAGGTCCTCACATCTGGTGGCTTTCTCCAAACTCCTTTTGCTGGCTTTTTTTTTTTTTTAATGTGGATCTCAACTTTCACTGCTTAAGGAAAACATAAAAAGGCTCAGAAGAGAAAGTCTTTCTGATGGCAGAGGAAAGCTTGAAAATACCAATGCTGTAACACCTGAAGGCAAATAAAATCAACTCAGAAGTATACACTTTTAGAAGTTCATAACTTGTGATTATTGAGATTTTGGGGATCAGATCATAGAATCATAGAATCATAGAACAATTCAGGTTGGAAAAGACCCTTGGGGTCATCGAGTCCAACCATTGACCCTACACTACAAGTTCACCCCTAAACCATATCACCCAACACCACATCTAAGCGACACTTAACCACATCCAGGGATGGCGACTCAACCATGATGAGAGTGTTGAAGACTATGTGCCCAAATAACGTATCACTTGGACACGCTGTTGTCTCTTAGAGTCGTGATTAATCATGTGGATACAGACTAGTGTCTAAATTTGTACTATCACCTCTTCTCTTTTTGGCCTTAACAAGAGCTCTATGTAAAGCGGGAGTTTCACCATCTCTAAAGTATGCAGGGAAAAACTGGAAGATGCAATTTCAAGACCAGTTTTTGTCTTGGGTCTGAAATGCTACAGAAAAACATGGCCTTGCCTCCAGGCACCTGGTCTCATTGAAAACCAATGTTTTCTGGGGAGATGAGGACTGGTTTTCCAAAAAAGATCGCTGGACTGGTTTTCTGCCTAGGCTCGCCAAAGGCTGGGTGAGTGCTGTTGCTGGCACGAGGGAGAGAAAAGGAGCGCATGTCTGGGAGGGTGGACAGAACTGCTCCTTTTTCCAGCAGCAGGGACTGTAATGGTGCAGGGATTGCCAGCCAGTCAAGTGGCTGATTGGGATCATAGTCACAGGAACAGGCTTTGGTCTGCAGACACCAAAAATGATAGTCCCCAGATGATAGTCCATCTGAGCACAGGTCAGAGGGAAAAGCAGCCTTCATGCCTTCTCTCCTGATTTCTCCAAGATCTCAGCTAAGTCATTAAAAATAAATAAATGAATGAACAAATATCTGGAGGCTCTTCAATTCCAGCTATGTAACCAACAAATGCTATATCCTTCCCCACTGACAATTATTGAAGTGTTCTATCCCCTAGCTGCAGCCTGCTAATAGGGATCATGAGGCCTGGCTGTGCTGCCAAGAAGAAAGCTCCAGCACTGCTTTTTCTGTATCTCCATAGGTGCCTGATCTATGTGCAAATGCTCGCTGGATTGTTTTTTTAATGTTCTGTTTTGTTAGGTTTTACACTTCCAGACAATAACCCTATGGACTGGATGGCCACATGTTGGCCAATAAAGGTGAGAGGGTCATCAGCAGGAGATCTCGATTGTCTTGCACTGCCCTCTGCCAAATTGGGTTGGGAAGAAGCTAAACAGTCTTCATGAACTAGCTTTGTGGATTAGGGTTTTTTTTTTATTTTTCTGGTTTTCATTCGTAAATCAGAATGAATTAGCATATTTCTCTCTCCTTTTATGTGGCTAGTGCTAATTATTTTATTAGTTGCAAGAACAAAGCAAATATTGTGATTATTAATGTCAGTAGAAATCTCAGTGTGCTCACAGCCATACTTGGGTGGTTTTATGCTATTTTTTAAGATAAGAAACAAATTACTACAGCAGTGATTACAACTATTATTTTAATCTTCCACGCAGCTGGAGAGTTCAGTGCCCGTGGCTGCAGTTTTATTCTCATCTTTCCCTGCCGAAAGTTCTTCCAGTTCAGTACTTTTCAGTGAGAATCAAGACAATAAGTTCATGCACCTCCAAAGGTTAAGATGTCCAGTGTTTCTTTTATGTATGCAGTATTGTTACTCTGATTTCACAATCAATCAGACACAAAAATGTTAGGTAGCTTGCCAGGGGAAGAAAGGGGCTAGAAAGAAGAACAAGAAATACAGATAATTCAAAAAAATTTACACTGGGAAATATGGGAAATTAGGGAAAATATATCACAAAGTGTATTCAAAAGAACAGGGAATGGCCAGTTATGAAATGTTACCTGTACTTCTCATATATCTAAGCTTTATCCTCATCTGTAAATGGACAAAGACAAAATCTTAAATCCTTTTTACATAGTCAGGACCTGACTCATCACAGTGAAGTTAAGCCAGTGGGTAGAAATGCCCAGTTTAGAAGTCTAAAGAGTGAAAGTTTCTAGTATGACCAAAGCCACATCAGTGACTCACTGGAGCAGGTAGGATGGGCCAGCTCTCATCTGCGTATCGTCCCGCTGCCCTCATTCCTCTCTCATCTCAACTCACACCAATGGATTCAAATGAACACAGAGGACAAAAGGAGACCCATTTGGTGATGGTTTTGTGGGCTGAACTGGTTCTCCAAGAGGTCAAGCCAGTGCCAGAACTGATGCAAGAGGAGGATATAAGAGAGGGCAACAGGGGATGGTGCTGCCTTTCTTCAGCTGCAGCAAGGTGATACATCAGCTGGGCTGCATCGCTCACCCTTGTTCTAGTGTCAGCAAGGGAGGAGGACACAGACATTCTCATCCCACCTCTGTTCCCTCCTCTGAACATCCATTTTCTCCACTGGTGCTAAGGCAGACCAAGTCACCTCTAGCACTAGCCCTGGCACTTCAGTGAAGGGCCTGGAGAGAGGCTGTCTGAAGTCAGACCTCAGACTGTTCACAGCAAGAGTGCTCTGTCGCACTACAACACCAGCTGATATCAGGCACACTTCGGTAATCTGAAAATCAGCCACTTCTTCCACAATGAGAGATTTGTAGTGCAGTTAGGCACAAACCGTCAGAAGCAGATGTGGGCAATTCAGCACAACTACCTTCATATATGCTCTTGAATCAGTTACCCTGTGGCTGTACCAAAGACATTCATATAGTGGTTTTCAAGAGGAAAATGGTTGCAGTGACTTGACATATTCATGTCCTAAAATGATGTACAGCCTGTGTGCCTAGATAAGACTGAAAAATCTCCCATGATTTATGCCTATGCTGGGAGAAAGTATGTGCCGCATGCAGGTTTTGTCACAAGGACAAAGGACATACCGAACATGGCAACATAAGCACTCTGCTTAGGAGCTGCTTAGTACTAAATCTTGGTTCTTGATCTTCACGAAGTTGTTTCAGGCCCCCTTAACTGAAGCCTAAAGCAGGCATTAAGTGCTCCACGTGCATTAGAGATGCCTGTGCGAACACGTCCGGATAACACAGAACCAACTGATGCCAAGAGACACCCAGTTTCAGATTCTCAGACTTCTCTAGTCATAACTCCAGAGAAAAACAGAGGAAGGAGGAAGAAAAGATAGAGAAAGAGAAGCAGGACTCCTCATTAGCAGCAGGGAGACTTACTTTCACAGTGATTTTATCACAGGACAGAAACCACAGCATAGTCATTGGGTGGCAGTAAGTGAAGACAATATTGAATTCACCCCTCAGCTAATTAAGTTCTTTGAAAACCTCAACTGTAGGGAGGCAGATAGTTGCTAAATAGAACACATTTTTCTTTGCTCATGTGTTTTTGATATCTGTCGTCTCCATTTCCACCCAACACGTTCACCTTTTCCATTTCTCAGCATATGGACAACACAGTTCTCACCAGCAAAAAGCCCACACCAAGGATAGAATAACCGTTAGGCCCTTTGTAAAATAATTTCGGGTTTTTC
>NW_009707701.1:36939-76743 GCF_000703405.1 Apaloderma vittatum | reverse complement strand
AGGAATGCCATCCTGTTATTTGTACATGGAAAGTATTTTTCAAAGACAGTGAATCTTCATTGCTGAGGCTGCTCCCGACATGCTGAGAAAGGCAGGCGACACCTCGCACACAAACACCCAGCTGTCACAGAGGGAAACTGGACTTCGTGCAGGGCAGCCCCCAGGGACTGGCCAGCACAGGATTTTCCTGATCAGCAGCCCGAGATGTGTCCAGCCTCCATGCGATGCCTCCCAGGACACGCAGGGCACGTGGGTGCTTGACGTGAGGGTGCATCAAGACCCTCTGCTTGCAAAGTGAAGCTCCTGCAAGGTCTGACAGTGTCCAGCCAGCAAAACTTAGCTTGGCACTGAGGTCCAAGAGGTTTGATCCCTTTTTGGCAGAGCGCAGTGAAACTCTGAGCTCACAGCCTGAAGGCCTAGACTGGCCCAGCTTAGGGACACAAACTCAGAGCATCTTTCAAGCTCTTTGATCACTAGTGCGGTGCCCATGCTGGGCACGCAGAAGGAGACATTTCCCCTGGAACACAGGTGCAGCTTGACACCACTACGAGCAGAGCTCCTGAAGGCAGATCTGAGTAGAACCCACACAGGAATATTTCTCCTGCTATCTGAGCTGGAGATCTAGTGCTTGGATGGAAAGCCACATGCCTTTAACGCTGCGACTCTTTCAGGGTGTCTTCTGAGGTTTTTGTTTGTTGTGTACAATTTGAGGAACCCTGCATTTCAGCAACAGCAGCAGCAAACCAGATCCCAAGGTGCAGTTGCCTTGCAAGGTCTATTAACATGTTGCAGAACTCTTTTGCTGCAGCTGGTGTGGCTTGAAATGTGTTTAACATCTGATGCCAGTAGCTGTTCAGCATAATTTCAGAAGATGTCTTTCCTCTCCCTAACAGGAAAAAGAAAGAGTTTTCTGTTCTATGTGACGAGAAAAGCCTTGGCCAGCTGCACCCTGCAGAGCTCTGTTTGGTACACATAATTATCTTCTTTGTAATGTGTATTTACTGCAAATGCGATGGTGTGCTCTGTTTATAAAATATCTGCAGAAGGCTGTGCCCAAGCACACCTGTGTGCAGCTGCGCCGGGTGCCTGTTTTGAGGTGACTGCCGTGAGGGCTGCCCTGTGGCTCTTTGGGACTCCTGACCTATTTTTGATAAGCCATCCCTCCATTATTGCTGCTGTTTCACAGGCACCAAAAGATAATAGCAGATGCTCCCATGCTGGTGAGGAGCTGGAGCAGAGCAGCTTTGCATAATGATGGTGGAAGGCACACATACGGGAAGGATAATTGGTGACGGTGAGTGAAGTCAACCCAACCAGAGCACACGACACCCCTAAGGCTCACTGTGAATGCAGCAGGGATGGATGTGATGGGTACCTGGTTCCACAGTGTTTTAGTTTTTGCTGGGTACTCCTTATGTCCAGCACAAGATGTAACATGTATTCATCTGTATGCAAAGCCGAGGCTGGATTTAGGAGAAACAAAAGAGGCAGCTGTGGAGCGCAGCAGGCTGTGAAAACGGTGAAATCCCAGATGGTGAAGGGACAAGGGTCTCATGCGTGTGCTGGGCACCAGCAAGTGGTGCTGGCAGGGAGGAAGAGGGAGATGGATTTTGCTTTCCCCTCGAAGAAGCAGTAGGTGCCCTGCACAACATACCCCCTACACAGGATGGGGGCAGGACAGGGTGAGGGCACGCATGGGTTTTTTTAACTCTTAACGTGCAAACCATGTCGCTGTCATAGCTTCGGCAAGAGCAGCTTGCCAAGCCAAACCGGTTCACCTGCACCCTTTTCCTGCATAGCCTGCTGAGGCACAGAAAGGGTTAAATTATCAGAAGACTCAGGACATGGAAAATTTCCATCTATTTGCAAGTGGAGTGAGAGGGGTTTTTTCCTGAGGAACGGGAATCTGTGTTCCGCAAGGTCTCAGAATAAAATCTTTGGGGTGCTTGGTCCCGCCCCCTAGAGATGGCCCTGCTGCTCACATTCAGATCAAGTTTGGGGATGTATAGATGTAGATTTTGGGTTCAGTCCCATCTGCAGTTCAGCCATGTGTGCCCCATTACACAGACATGGCAGTGAGCTGAAGGTCAGGAGCACACGCCACTCCAGGAACATGTGGTCTTAATTTCCTGACGCAGAGTTCACTCATGGGGGCTTTTGTACAAGGGTCCTGCATCTGACACTAAGACGAATGATGCTGTGTGCTTTAGTGACCCTGACAGACAAAGCAGATGGGTTTATGCATTTCCAAGGTAAAATGTGGATAACCATGAACCTCTAGCAAATGCCCATCACTGTTCATCTCCTTGCAATGTGGGCACAGTCCTCAGGCATGCTTTGTGACTCTGGATACTCCTCAGCACAGCAGAGGCAGCGATGGCTCAGAACATTTGCTGAGGCTCCACAACACGCTCTGCTTTATCTGCTCTGTACGGTACTTCCTTTACAAAAAGGTTCATGAGGCCAAGACGCTTTCCATGCTCCACGTGTCAGATAGAAATGATTGGGCCAGATGAGAGAAACTATTTGCAAGCAATTGAGGTAGACTAGGTAAGGCTTGCACAAATAAAGGGTCGCCAGGCTTGCCTGGACAAGGGTAAAGCTGGAGCCTCTTCACAAGGCTCTGTCCACGCAGCCCAGTTCAAACCCAACACGACAGGTGCTACGTTCCCATACTATGATAGACGGTATGTTCTCAGAACGTTGTATGAGCTTGATACGTGTGATCTATATCTTTATGAGATTGTTAGCAGTTGTATTCCTGCCTAGATGGGCAAGATAAAAGAGCGCTTCATGCCAAAACTCTGTGTGGCCAAGATGTGTGCACATCTTCAGTGCCGAAACACTATTGGCAGCACTCACTGGGAACCTGTGGGCCCCTATCCCAAAAAATTGTCAGAGTGCCATCTGACCTATTTAAGGTTCCTATCACAAAAGAGATCTGAAGCTGCATAGTACTGGGGCCAAGCAAGACCTGTCACCCTGGGAGCCATGGTCACCAGGCTGCAGCCGGCAGACAGCGTCTGAGGGGCTGCACAAGAGCCCTGAGCTATCCGGTATGTGGGCCTGTGGCAGCCCAGGGTTGGGCTCTGGGAGGAAGGTCACCTTTTAAATGTAAGCAGAAGAAGTGCAGCACAGTTCCTGGAAGGACATGATGCCAGGCTCCCCAAATGCCAGGTACTTTTAAGAATACAGACCCAAAAGGCTGTGAAGATGATCCAGGGGCGGGAGCACCTCCTCTGTGAGGACAGGCTGAGAGAGTTGGGGCTGTTCAGACTGGAGAAGAGAAGACTTCAGGGAGATCTTAAAGTGGCCTTCCATTACTTCAAGAAGGCCTACACGAAGGATGGGGAGGGACTCTTTACAATGGCATATAGTAATAGGACAAGGAATAATGGCTTTAAACTAAAAGAGGGTACATTTAGATCAGATGGAAGGAAGAAATTCTTTTCTGTGAGGGTGGTGAGACACTGGCACAGGTTGCCCAGAGAAGCTATGGAAGCCCCCTCCCTGGTAGTGTCCAAGGCCAGGCTGGATGGGGATTTGAACAACCTGGTCTGGTGGGAGGTGTCCTTGCCCCTGAAGGGGGTAGGAACTAGATGATCTTTAAGGTCCCTTCCAACTCAAACCATTCTATGATTCTATGAAAGGGAGGTAGCACATGGAGAATATTTGGAAAACACTAATTTTCCAAAGGGTACAATAAAAGAAGTATTTTTTTAAATTGTCATTGTAAAATTGGATTACATTTTAAAGTTGTATTTTTTCTGCAGTGAGTAAGGAGGTATGACATACTAGGATGAGTGAGTCCAAACTCCTGTCATAAATATCTTACACAAATGGTCAAGGTTTAAAACAAATAAATGTATGAATTCATTACTAGCAAATCCACTAAAATACCATACATTTTTCTTTTTCTTAAAGGAGAATCACTTGTTTAATCAACTTTATTTTTCCTTCGAATGCTTGCTTTCTCCAGCAGTAACCTGTCTTGGTTCATGGCTTACTAGTACTTTTTTCTGAGTGAAAACAATTTCCTAAGATTTCCTTGTGCACATTATGGAGGAGGTGTATGTAAGGTACAAAGACTGTGGTAGTGTAAAATGGTAGAAAAGCATGCTATTGGAAGTAGATTAATTTAATCAGGGGTATTATTTTTAAAGGGTGGAGGACCATCCTTAGCCCTTGGATTATGCCCAACTATTTAGTCATAAGTCTTAAGAAGAAAACACAAACTACTACCTTGCTTGATTTTATTTTCCTCACTTCTAAAAATAATATGTTTTAAAATATTTGATAATAGCTGATTCTGGAGGAAAATAATGAATGAATTTAATTTGATACACAGTATACGGTCACAGCTGTAAGCAAGAAATAGATATTTACAGAACTTTGCACAGATCCATAATCCGTTCCACTACATTTCGCACACACAAAAGCCAAGTTAAACAGCAAAATCTTCAAAAAAAACCCACAAACAAAAAAACCACAAAACGTTCATCCAGAGCAAGATTGCAAAGTTTTTACCTAGACCAGGAAAGGACTAACACTTTATCCAGTTGAGCTGTTCAAGCCACAATTGCAACTGCCTTTTTCAAACTTTGGGGTTCAGAAAAGAGGTCTAGACCAAAGAGAGAGAAATCAGATTAGTGTGACCAGGGTTTTATCAGACTTGACCCATTATCTCCAGCTTAGTTGTCCCTTAGTGTGAATTACAGATGTTAAAAGGAGCCACCGGAGAGGTAAGAGTTCTTGGTATGTTCCAGCTGTCTGGAAGAGAGAAGAAACGACATCTCCTGCTTTCCTGGCCCAGTTTCACCCCACTGGCCCATGCTGACCCTCTAATAAGGTGGGAGCCATAGAATTCACTTCAGCAGGGCATTGAGCCTCAGAAATGACTGGTGTGTCTGGCTATGTAGATGCCACACTAGCCTAGCTTTTGGCAGCTGGTTTAGAGATACAGAGCTATCACCCAGCACTTTTGATGGACACCGCAGTACTAGGAGTGGGAGCTGCAGGAAGAAGTGAGCCATCCTTGCCACACGGGAGATAACGAACAAGATGAATGTGGTCTTCACAGAGATCTGCACAGGCGGGTGCTATGCTCCCAGGGATGAAAAAGAAGGTATTGAGGCAAGGCAGGAGCTGAAGGAGACGTAGACTGCCAGCAAGGGGGAGGCTCGGAGATGCAGACCTTGCTTGTAGATGTGAAAAGTGACTGTAGTGATTGAGTTGATCCCAGGAGACATGAGCATGCAGAACTGCTAAGCAGAGCACAAACTCTGGCAGGTCTAAAAGCACCAAAGCAGTCTTGCAAACACACAGCAGGCAGATATTGTTTAGTTGCAGTCTGAGGGAACTTCACAGTACTAAATAAGCTATATCACAGCACTCCCTCTTCTCCCTGTCTCTGCTCTCTCCAAAATGAAGTAAAACACCTCAAGCAAAGCATCTAAAGACACCCAGGACTCTGGGATGCTCTTTAAGCCTTGTGTCTGCCCTCCCAGTTACCATCTGTGTTTTAAGCAGCTCTGATCCTGACCTGAAGTGGTAAGTTTTGAAATTTTTATCCTGCTGCTGCTTCCCTTTGGAAGGCATGCAGAGCACAACTCATTAAGCTAACATTGGTTTCCGTGGACAAGCCATCTGCTGGGAAGTCATCATGCCTATGTCCCATTCCTTCTGCTCAGGGGGAGACAGGCTCCCCTCTGTCTTCATCATTTCGCTTGGCCTCAGTCAGCCGGAGTGTCTGCTTTAGACAGCAGTTGATGAGAACAGCCATGAAGGCTGAGCCATGCTGGACCAGATGGCAGACGACTCCTAACACAGTTTCCATTTGCAAGTTGTTTTGACCATTCTCAGAAATGCAGCAGAGAAGAACAAGGCCCTCTGTGGGGCTGTGTGGCAATCTCCTTTCCACTCTCTGTCAGTTGGGTAGAAAAGACATTTATAGCTAATGCTCTTTAGGTACCACCAAAAAGTTGTTCTTAGGGTTGAGAAATTCATCTATATATCTTCATGTATTCAGTTTCCTCAGAAAGAAGACGTTGTGTCTTCTTCCTGAGTTAGACACTGGAGGAACTGGGATTTATCTCTGACCTGTGAACACCTACAGTTCACACACCCACATCTATGCTAGTCATTCTTTGCAAAGAAGTGGAGTGAAATGTACATATTTTAAGCTCCATTCACCCAATCTACTTCAATTTTGCTTGAGGGTATGGTGAGTTGCATTAAGATTTTGCCTTGGTTTGCCCATATGCTCTCCAAATGTTCTGAATTCTTGATGCTGCCATCAGTGGTTTTACTTGAATGCCTGCTCCTCAAGAAAATATTTGACCAAGGGCTATCACCCTGACTGAGAAATGCAAAGTATGCAGGGGCATCTGAGCTGGACAAGGCTGTTGTGGATATCTTGGGAAGATTTGCTGACAGCCTGAGTGGTGCTGACCTTGGTGATCAGCAGCTGCTCATGCCTTTGCCCTGCCACGATCCCTCAAATGGCACAGGGGAGTGCCAGGCAGGCTTTGAATGCTGCTTACCAGTGGCAGAAAAATCTTACAGCAATTTTTCTTACAGAGAAGTCGATGTATCTGGTTCCTAGTAGCTCTAATGCAAACACAGCCACCTTGAGCAAGGCTAGGGCCTGAGCAATATCTTGGGCCACCAGGGAGCCCAGGTTTGTGCATGACTCCTGTCTGCCTTGGGTAAAGCAGGAGTATGTTGAAGCTGAGGAAAAATGCATCGTCCTTTCTCCCACAGTCCCACATGTTTTTCTTGTGGCAGAGAGGACTGGGGGAACAATCCTGATTTCCCTGTAGTCATTCATCTTGTGTGTAAAATGGAAGACAGGAGCAAGGTGTGCTCTCAGTCACTGTATTGCCACCAGAGAATTGGCGAACCTTTCTTCTCCTTCCTCTCTCACTCAGGTTCATAATCACCCCCTCCACCACCTGAGAGAAAAGTGTCACTACTTACAAATCCTCCATCAGGTAAAGCACCTGGTCCATGGAAATCTCTTGCCACTTCCATAGACTTAACGCAGTGAGAGCCAAGGAGCTCAGAGGCAGGACCCTGCTCCCCTGCACAGCTCTGGCCGTGCCGAGCAAGGCTGCCAATGGGCTCACAGGACGATGGAGGTCCAGCGCTCAGTGATTACCATTTCTGATCTCTCCACCTTACTCCCAGCACTTGGGGGTATTCGAAACCCAAGGCAGCAGATGCATTTTCCACACATTCACTATAAAAATACTGCTTTCAAGCCTCCTCTCCTCCAGCAACAAATGCAGCACTTGACCTTAATCCCAAAATAAGGTGCTACAAAGGAGGCCTAAAGGAGAGGAGGGGGTGGTATAGAAGTCTTCAATAACTAGAAGTTGAGGATTATGATAGTTTGGATATTTCCAAACTTGAAAATTTCCACCTCATTTTACTGTGATATGTTCCCCATCACGCCTCCATATAAAGGCTGAATGCCAGTGCCAGATTAATTATCTCCCTAAGCTTGTAGCCTTAACTTAATCACAAACACAATCCTGGAAAGAATATGCAGATTTAAATTAAACTTTACTTTAAACCAAAAACAAGGATCAGAACTTCATTGCTACAAACAGAGTGATTATAGACCTTATGAGGAGCGATTGAGGGAGCTGGGTCTGTTCAGTTTGACGAAGAGGAGGCTGAGGGGGGATCTCATCATGCTCTACAATTACTTGAAAGGACATTGTAGAGAGGTTGGTGCTGGTCTCTTCTCACAGGTAATTAGGGGCAGAACCAGGGGGAATGGTTTCAAGTTGCAACAGGGCGAGTTTAGGCTGGACATTAGGAAGAAATTCTTCACAGAAAGAGTGGTCAGACACTGGAACAGACTGCCTAGGGAGGTGGTTGAGTTGCCATCCCTGGATGTGTTTAAGTGTCATTTAGATGTGGTGTTGGGTGATATGGTTTAGGGGTGAACTTGTAGTGTAGGGTTAATGGTTGGACTCGATGATCCCAAGGGTCTTTTCCAACCTGAATTGTTCTATGATTCTATGATTCTATGATTATCTTGTCTTAAAGACATAGAATTTAGGAGATTTTATTTTGTTAGTGGAGCTCTTGTGAGATCCAGGCACAAGACCCTCATCTTAAAGCCTCAGACCCTGAGGCATGTACCCTGGGACATATGGGACAGTGCTTTCTGTCAATCAGGGGTGTTGTAGGGCAGGACACACTAATATCTTGCCCACAGTAATATCAGCCCTGATGCTGATGGATGCTGGGGAAGTGCAAAGTTTCTTACTCATGGCTTTTGTTTGTGTGTGGTCAGATCTTTGCAAAGGGGCTATGTTGCAGCTGCAGGGTACAGATTCTTTACCCTGATGACCTATAGAAATGGAGATTCACACAGGTTACCTGTAGCCTGAATCCACCTGGAAGAGGTGGCCAAGCTTACATGGCATGTGCTGAGGCTGGACAGGTGTGTATTTAGCCTTCTATCTTGGTGTAGCACAGACATAACTCAAAGGTCACATACTCAATAAGAAGTCTTCATACAGGCTGCACCACATAAAGCATGGCAAATCAGCTCAGTGTGATGAGAGAGAGAAATGAATACCAAACTCTCGATGTATGTGTGCGTGCGTGTGTGTGTGTATAATAAAGTGACAATATAACATGAAGGGGTCACAATAATATTTTCTCATGCTCTTTGGGAAATAAGTGACCTTTCAGCAGGCAGCTTTATATTAGCTGATTTCTTAGGTATGCAAGTTATCTAAAAACAGTTGCTCCCTAATCTGCTCTCATCAGCTCCAGGTTATGGGAGTTCATAAATCCATGTGCATTTGACGCTAATGGAAAATCTGCATCGTGACTCCCTGGGGTGACTCAAGTGTGTGACAGTAACAAGCGAGCTATGCATTGCTTGGTTTGCCCACAAAAATACAAATTAAGAGAAATAAAAGAGAGACAAAGGAAAGAGGTCAGTAAGATGGCAGCATTTATGCTTGTTCTGCCTGAAGCAGCCTTCACTTCCCAGAAGCAGACTCTTCTTTCAAAGTCCCCGCCGACACCAACCACAGTTACTGGAGGACTCTCCTCATTTGTCGCAATGCTCTGGCTGAGCAAGAAAGTGTGATTTCAGACAGCTGGAATTGCAAAGACCTAAGGGGATGTGAAGTATTTTCTTTAATACATCGCATTTATCATCTTTTCCTCACCACTGCAGGAGAGGGAGAGAGATACTGAGCAGATCAGCCCAGAAGTGTAACAAAACATGGCAGATGAAGTGGGATGCGGCACAGTTCACTGTTCCCACAGACTGGCACATGTGCGGAAACAAGCTGTTTCCAAGAACTCTAGTTTGGAAACTGTCTTCAGTTCTTTCCCCAAGCTCTGGCTCCAAATGGTTCAAGAGAAATGGAAGGAAACCAGGGGCAGAAGGGAAAGGAGAGTGCTTTTGCGGTTCCTCAAATTTACAACTTCTATCACAGCTTTATGACGGGAAGCACAAGAACAGGGCACCCTTGTGATACCCTAGTTACCTGAAAACGTGATCAACAGCAAGTTCTGTCAAGCAAGTGAGGTCTCCTGAGCAGAACTTGTGCCTCACTGTGCTTTTGCAGAAAGCTGTCTTATTTCTGGGGAAGAGGAAGAGAAGCCAGCACAAGTCCAAAAGGTCACTGTGCCAGGTTAATTTGTAAATGGTGAGACAGGAGAGCTGGAATAAGAAGCCAGTCAACAAGCAAGCCAAGTAAAAAAAAAATAACTGCTAGAAACAAAAATCTTTTTATGAAGTGTTCATGTTTTGCATGACTATAGACCCATTCAGAGAAGTGTCTCTAAGGGTTTCACAAACCTCAGTACCTTTCTGATGGGAATAATATCCCTCATGTTACTGGATGTAAAGCTGAGGAGAGGAGGTGAACGATCACTGGGAATGGAGGTACCCATGTCGGCTGCAACCAGAGGAATAAGATTGTTTCTGGAACTCAAGTGCTTTCACCCTGTGCAGCGGCTAAGTCACTAAGCCCCATCTTTCAGCTTGGATTGACTGCTGCAGCGCAGAGAAGGTGGCTGGACAGTGTCAGACCCTGGGCTGGTTATTCAGGAGATGCTGGTTATTCAGAACAGGGTGCCAT
The DNA here is from genome assembly GCF_000703405.1 of Apaloderma vittatum. Lineage (NCBI taxonomy): Eukaryota > Metazoa > Chordata > Aves > Trogoniformes > Trogonidae > Apaloderma > Apaloderma vittatum. The sequence continues at coordinate 66,622 of NW_009707701.1, read as the reverse complement.
TAGGTTAGGAACCTTTGTAGCACAGCAAGCAGTCACCATGGACCCGTCCCGTCTGTAGTCCTGGCCACCTGTGCCAACAGGACACAAAGTGATACTAAATCAATCTGGTGCTGCTTTCCATGACCGTTTCTCTGCTAATGCTTTTGAGGTCCCAGAAGACGATGGTGTCTACAGCCTGGCTCAAATCCCCAGCCATCCAGCCCTGTGCAGGGCTGCTGAGGAACAGTTTTTAAATGTATAAGGGACACAGATGTTTCCCATCTGTCAACTGTGGCATAAGGAACAAGGTCCTCCAGCTGAAGCCATCTGAAATGTTTCTCGCAGGCCCCAGAGCCATGCCCAGCTGCACAGCAGCACCCGGCAGCTCAGATCAAGCAAGAGGGTGTGATGGAAATCATTGGCAGGTCCCAAGTGTCCCTGATGTGAGACAGCAGGCTGAGAGGAAGCCACAAAGGGGTCAGAAAACCAGAAGTGGGGATGCACTGGTAAGAAAACCAGCACCTGTGTCACTCAGACATACTCAGCAGGGTTAATTACTTTTATTTTTTCCTTTTTTTTTGCATGCATGCAAACATTTAAAGCTAAAATCTTGAACAAGTCAGAGCTTCTTCACACATGCACACATGCATGCAGTGCAGAAATCACTCCTCTTAACACCCCAGTGTGTGTTTAGACTAGTATTTTATGAGAAAGGGGGAAATGGAGAGACAGGGAGGGAAGCTAATGACACCCTGGATGGAAGAGAACCCATCAAGACCCCCTGCTGTACAAAGTGTTGAAACTGTGCTGGGATGAGGGTTTTCTGAGCTGCTTCTATTAATAAAACTGTGCTTGAGAGAAAAATAAATGGATTTTTTGCTGGATGGTCTCAGAGGACTGGATGGTCTCAGAGAAGAGGATTTGAAGCTTGTGTTAACAATAAAGACAGTATATGCTATTGGACTTAGTTATTATTCAGCCATTTATGACACAAATGACCTTACACTCTCCTCACCCCACTGCTGGGGTTAAGGAGAAGTTACTTTTCTTCCTACTGTGGACTGGGATTGTTAAATTGCACTTACCTCTCCCAGACTTCTGCTGCTGTCTCTCACATCTCTTTTTAGCTACCTGCTTCTGCTTTTTCCTCTGCTCACAACTCCCCTCCATTTTCTTTTTCCTCCTTTATGTTTTTCCCAGGCCTCCTTCTCCTCCAGTATTTTTCACCTTAAGATTGACACTGAATATCCAAATGAAGCCAGTACTCCTTTAAAAAAATAAAATAAATCTAGAGTAGTTCATTGGCTCCCAGCAAAATGCTTACCGTACCAGACAGTTTCTGGGAGACCAGAAACAAGAAGAAAGATGGGGCATTTGCTTTGCAACATTTGGAATTTTGCAACAGTTCTCATGAACTGAATGCCAAGTTTTTCCTGCTAGTTCTCAACCCAAGCATTGTAATGAAAACAATGGCTGTCACTGGTGCCAGTGTGTGTTCCTGGTCCATAACCTGAATGTCAAAGCAGCAGAGTTATGGGGTAAAAGGCAAAGTGGGACAGCTGACTGAAATTTCTTAAAGGGCAATAGACAAAAAGTATCAGAATAAAAGGAGACTTTCTTCCTCAATTCAGAGAAACTTTGAGCAGAACTATCAGAGTTTAGAAGCTCTTAGAGAGAGACAACACTAAATATGTTTTTCTGGCTTCTCCTTCCTCCCTTCCTCCCTCCCTTCCTTCCTTTCCTTCCTTCTGGGACCTCTGGCCTCTCCTGCCTAGTCACTCTCTTCTTCTGAGCTGATTCTTTCTGTCTGGGCTCCAGAAGCAAAATCTACCCTAGGAAAAGGCCCCTCAGCAGTGAAAATGAGATGGGTAACATGGGAAGGAAACCACAGGGGACAGTCTTTTTGAAAATGCCATTGGTTTTCATTTCCAGGATAGTTCGTTCTTATTTCACTGATAAATTCCAAAGCATAACCAAAATTAGCTTTCCTTCTTGATGTTGGCACAGCCTGGCCAACTCAGCATCTCAAGAATACGAGATGAACAAGTTGAGCAGACTCTGTGATTAAAAAGGTCTCTTTTGTTCTTTAACCCCCAACCACAAATAGCCGCGTATACAAAACTCAGATTGATGTAAGACAAAAGGAAGACAGTCTCTTCCGAGGCTGTGGCCTGTTAGCCCACAGAGCCTGGGCATGTGTCTCCTCCCTGGAAGGACATCATTCCCACAAGGGGTCAGGACCAACTGCTGGGTCAAGCTTAATCACATACTGACTTGCCAGCTTCTCTCTTTGCTGGCTGCTCCCTCCGGTGTGACAACTGGTTCTAAGCGAGCTGCCTTTCTTCTCCTTCCCCCTCATCCTTCACAGATGCCTGTCCTCTTCGTAGCCTGATGCCAGAATGGAGGGAGACACTCACTGTGTCTCTGCTCTTCAGGGAAAGCCCTTCCCACACCAGACTGCGAGCTGAGTCCAGACTTCATATCACAAACCTGGTCCATGCTCAGCTGCCTCTCAGTCCTTCCCTCCTCACAGCTCACCACGATTTAGTGGCTCATCTCAGGGAACAAGCAACGCAAGACGCCTTCCTCTCTGTGCAATGCAGAAGGGTTCAATGGCGGGACAACTGGTCAAAAAGAAATATGCTGATGCTCCTCCAATGGTGCCTGGAAATTAATGCGGCCATCATTTCTTACTTCATTATAGCCCTCAGGAGAGTATATGAAGGAGAGAGAGTGGGGAATTCTTGGCCAAGAATCTCCTAAAGATATTAAAGATAATTCCTTATCCTGCAAAGTCTTCACGTAGATGCTGTAAAACAGAGCCCTGTTGTTTTAGTAAGGAAGTCAAGGCTGCTTCATGACCGACAACACAACTCACTGCCATGGATAGATTATAAATCACAAATGTTTAGCTTTTTCTACAACCAATATGCATTGAAAGCCTTTTTTCAAGGTCTGTGGTGTACTGCAAGCTGTACCTGCAGTTGTATGGCAAGAAGTTATACTACAGGTATGCTTTAGGATCTGTGGTTCTTCTGAGTGCTTTCATAGATTTCTTTAATCTGTCCAAAACTGCAGGTTTCAAGTAACCTTTAGTATCTGAGCCAGATGCCTCCAATTAATTCTGCTCCTTTTACTGAACATACCAGGGAGGCCCAAGGCATTAAAATGAGTTGCAGGAAGAAACCTACCCAGAATAAATACAATTACAACCTAAGCTTATTGTTCACAACAGCCTGACCTCCACATGCTAACTCACACAATTAAAATGCGTTTATTTTTTCAAGGAAACAGGCAGAGCGGGGAAATAAAAGTGAAGAAAAGAAAAGAAAAGAAAAAGAAAAGCCACGCAGTCATTGACTCCCTCAGTTTTGCTCCCAGCTCGAGCAACCCAGCCCTGTCGTGCCCTGGATTCAGCAGCTTGCGCACCCTGTGAGACACCCTGGCATAAGGGATGTGAGGTGGCATCACCCTGAACGCTGACACAGGCGGGTGGCTGCCGGCTGGGGGCTGAAGCCCCTTCCTTCAATCCTGGGGGGAGCCACTCATCCTGCTCCTGTGGGACCTGGTATTCGAGATAGTGGTCCCCAGCACAGCTGCTGGCACCCACTCGGGTCAAGGACACGCTGTTCTCTGCCGCCGCCGCCACTGCCGGAGAGATAAACGTCGCGCCAGCCAAGGGCTTATCGCGTTCTGCAGCTGGGCTGCTCCCGGAGCTTGAAATCAGGACACCTGCCTCCGGAGCCTTCGCGGCCACGTCAAGCCTGAGGGGTCTGGAAGGACGACGGGTTTCTGTGAGGGCACACGGAGGGGTGATATCAGAAGATATTGGAGCCCCAGGAATTGCTGAGTTTTAGCACAAATGCATTTCAAAGCTCAAGCAAGGTTCATCTGGCTGTTGTTTTTGTGCATGTGAAACAGCTACGGATGGCTGGGCTGAGCCAGCCCTCCAGCTCTAAGGTAAAATGTAAAAGGGGACAGTTGGGGAAAAAAGGTCAAATAGCCAAGCAAGAGTAATTAAATTCTTAAGTAAAAACAACGCGTTTCATTACTTTGTCTCTGTGCTATTGTGTCCTCTCTTTCAGTTAAATTGGGAACTGCTTATCATAGCAATACCCAGTACTGGCATCACAGCCTGGGATGGAAGTATAGCTTTCTCATTAGGTTTGTAAGTCAGCTGGTGGAAATGGCAAGAGCAAAAAAATTAGTATATATACAATTTCTCTTTTCTCCTTTCTCTCAGGTTTTGGATGCTTTGGGTCAGTTGAATGACATTTATAGAATGAGCCCCTTTTCCTTCATACTCTATAGGGAAAAAAATCCCACATATGCGTGCTTCAGTCTTCTGCCACTATCTGAAGTGAAAGCAGGGGCTCATTTTTCTAACTTGAAGCAGAAACGTAAGCTCCAGTTAAAGATGCTGAAATCATAGTCCTGCTGATGAAGGTTTTGTATGCCCACAGAACAGTTACGTCACAAGAAAAGCTGCACCCACCAGAGAAGTATTTGCTCTTGCTCTAGACTGACCTGATTCGCAGGCTCTGACCCGAGCAGTGAGGGTCATTTCTCCATGCTCATTTATTTACTGTGACAACTTTCAAGGGTACCACATGCATAATAATGGTTGCTTTCTCCCTCCCATTGCAAGAAGACGTTCTGTGAAATTGTTGCCAGCAATACAGACCCAGCAAAAGTATGAGAAGCTTGGAGAAGACATCTTTTGGGCTGTACGTGAATTATACCTATCCTTTACCCCGTGCAAGGGGAACAGCATACTTGCCAGTGTCTTCACTGATCAAAGCCCTGAGGTCAGCGCTGTGTGCATGAGAATCCAAGCTGGGACAGGCCCAGGGAGGAGAAAATACCTCAAATTCTATACTCTGCAAGCCCCATGTGATTAGCTATAGCTATGTGCCACCCAGGGTTACTAGTAGAAGGAGCAACATTGCAACCTCCCATTGTGCTTGGGGCAGCCCCACCACTCACAGCTGCAAAAGGAGGAGGGAACAGGCCATAATGGCAGCTTTTGGTGGCTCAGCAGCTTCTCTCCTGCCCTAGCTCTGTGCAGCACTAATGACCTTGCATCCAGGGCTGAGGCAGGAAGGTGTCAGCTCAGAGAAGGTGGATTGGAGATTAAACTTCTCAGACTTCTCCTGAACTCCCTCTCTCTCTCCACTTTTCCACATTCCTGGAGAGAACTGAAGGATGAGGCACAGAAAAGACCGCAGAACCTATACCCACTCCCCTGCCTATTGCAGCCCTCTCTCCCTCCATGCCAAATCACCTTGACCAGCCCCTCAGTTTGTTAGCCCTCCTCTTCCCAGCCTGGCTGGTTGTTTCCAGCGGAAACGCTAGAAATGCTTTGACTGAAACACTGAAAGGGGCAATCAAATCCAGTGTGGGCAATTTCAGTTCAAACTATTTGCTTCTGGTGAAGTTGAGATGCAGCTGAAATGAGGTTTGTGATGGGAAGGACCCAGGAAGCAGCCAGAGGCTAAACTCTGCCTGTTAGGGGGAAAAGAGTTGAATTCTGCTGGCTAGGACTGAAGGGAACAGACCACATACAACACGCAGCAGCTCCAGCATGGCAAAACAGAGTACAAACAGCAAGCACCAGAGCGGGAGAGGGGGGAGGAAAGGGATTTCACCTTCTTAGATGTTCTCAGAGCTACTCATGGTCCTTACGAACTGACAGGTGTAAGCCACTAACTTTCAGAGAGGAAAGGAGACATTCCAGTGCTCATGACATTCCTTCCAGGAAGAAAGAAATAGATCCAGATTGTCTGGTGAGGTTGTCTCCCTCCTTCTGTCTTCCTTCTTCCCTGCTGCCCTTTTTCCTCCAAGATTAGACAACCGCAGCTGCTAGCTCAGCTTATGCAGGGAACAGTTTTGCTTCCTGTGGCTGGAGATGGCAAATCCTAATTGCCCAGTACTCCTCAACCAAGGAGAGGGGCACAAAAGGACGACCCAGCAGAGAGCAGGATGCATGCTGCCCAGCTCAGGGAATTGCTCTGGCTGGGGAAACTCAGCCCACTTGCACAGCCCTGTTAGCAGAAACATCCCCTGTGGAAGGGCTTGCAGAGGAGACGACAAGCTCACCAAGTACTTTGATGTTGATGGGGGTAGTGCTGTGAATCCTCCTGGGGAGGTACTCTGTTCGCCAGCTGGCCCATGTGGCCACCTGCAAGAGTTTCATGCACTGACCTGGACCTAAGCTGCAGCAACAATGAACTCCTAAGCTTCTCACTAAATAGCACAAGGCCTGCTTCTGCTGATGTCATCATGGAATCATAGAATGGTTTGGGCTGAAAGGGACGTGAAAGATTACTAGTTCCAACCCCCCTGCCATGGGCAGGTTCTCAAAGCCCCATCCAGCCTGGCCTTGGACACTTCCAGGGATGAGGCATCCACACCTTGTCTGGGCAACCTGTTCCAGTGCCTCATCACCCTCACCATGAAAAATTTCTTCCTTACAGATAATCTAAATCTACTTTCTTTCAGTTTAAAGCCAGTATGACTTGTCCAATCAATATATGGCCTTGTATGTCAATAGATGCATTTCTGCTCTGATATAGATTCAGGGCTCAAGCTTTGATACTTAACTGTTTTAGGCATACTTGTACTAAGCAATGTCATTTACCCTGGAAGACAAAGGATACCAATAGCTCAATAATGGCTCTTTAGTGCATGAAACAACCTAAAACTGCATTTAAAAGTGAAAAGCTCACATCTGAATGCAAGAGACTGAAGAAATTACTGGTCATCTTGTGTCCTTAAGAGAGAAGTTGGTATCATGGAGGCAATTGTTTCAAAACTGCAGCACAAATTTTCACCAGTCTGAACATTTGGAAAGGTCAGAGGGAGAAAGGAGACGGTCGAAATTCAAGGTCACTTAGGGAAAGTTAAAATGCTTGGTAGGAAGCTGTGGTTGTTGGCTCAGCAGACCTGTAATGCCACATTATCTTTCCCGAGCCCGCTCTTGTTTCAGGCAGAGCCTCACGCAGGAGCCGGTGTGCAGATGCTGACTCCAGGAGCAGCGGTTTGCTGCCAAGCAGCAACTTTCCACATTCCAAGCCTGAAACTGTCGGTTTGCTTATGGCCAAAAAAGAGTAATACCTTGGCTCATCAAGGAGCCTGACCATCCACAGGAGGTGAGAACAGGCAAGCTTTGGGCTTTGCCTTGCACCAGGGAAGGTAGCAACTTTGTTCTTGCAAGCATCTGTTGCTGCATTGAGTTGGGTGACAAGCCAGCAGAGCTGACAAAAAGGGAGTGCTATCTGGGGGACTTAGCTCAGAAAAAAATGACTAAACTCATGCAGCCAAGGCTTACTGTTCACTGGAGCAGATTTGGCAGGCCCAACTTTGTTTTTTAACATTTTCTAGCAATCATAAAAATAATCCTGTCATGCTCTGCAAAGGCAATCTCTGGAAGAATAGCAGATGAAGAACTTAACTTCTTGACTCAAAATTTGATGAGGAGATGTGCTGAGCCACACTTTTTGGCTGAGGGAGCACTGATTCATAGAGTTGGGAAAAGAAAAAGGGATGGCTCTGCAGCTGAAGCACTAGGTGCTGAGATGGAGCTGATCTGGCAGACTGACCTGGGTGGCAGCTGCAGGTTGCATAGAGCAGCACTGTTCTCCCACCTCAGGGTCGACCGAAATCTAGTCCTGTGCCTCACAGTGGTCGGGCATAAGACCTGGTATGACAAAACCTTGGTCTCACTTGGAGCCTGTGGGTGTTACCATATTGCAAGCACACAGTCTCTGTGGCCCTTAGTACCCTGAAGGTGTTCTAACCATGGCTAGAAGGTTTGCACCTGTCAGATATATATATATACACACACGTATATAGAGAGGTAGGCAGGTATGCATACGTATATATATGCACGTTTATATGAATTAAGTAATTTCATCCACACTCCTCAAAATACATGCCCAGATTTAGCATGGCTTTGCCCGGGCACGACAGCAGCAGCTGGCTCCCTGCAGGGTCCCGATGAGCAGGGCAGCCCTAGCCCACCTCCCTGCTCCCCCGGAGATGGGCCAGGTTATTTGTGAGGGGCTTCTTAGTGTAAAATCATGGTGGAGTGCCATCTGCTGGGCATGTGCAGAGCTCCTCTGGCACAGGAGAGGAAGAAAGCGAAGAGAAACCCCAGAGAAATTGGCTGTGTCTGCACTAGGACTTTGCTGAGACCCTTGCCCAGCCAGCTGGCAGGGAGCAGCCCACAACCAGGCTGGTTGACCCTGCAATTCAGCATGGCCTCTGCAAAGTGTCCTGTGGTAGCGGCCACTGTCTCCCACGAAATCCCCAACCACCCAGGAGAATTTCTTGGGAGAATCCCAGTAGATCCAGGCCAAAAGCATGGCCAGGCACCATCCTGATGGTGTGGACGTACTAGCAGTAGGAAGGTACCAGCATCAGCAAGTGCCCAGGGGTATCCCCTAATACTAATCAGTTTGTTAGCGTAGATACTGTCTTTGTGTGATGCGCACGTGATGGACGAGATCAGTGCCAGGGAGGAGGAGGATAAGCAGGTTTCATATCTTGTGACCTTAACTATCTTGCACAGCAGCTTTGAATCACATCTAGATATATCTGCTTCTGTCCATCAGCTACTCAGGGAGCTTTGCTCCCCTAAATGTACAGGCACCCCAGCTGACTGCCTGCAGTAGGCTGTGTGAATCCCTCATGCTTAAAATCTCTAAAGAGAAAATCACCTCCTTTTGAGCCATTCCTCCCTGCTGCATCCTCTCTGATTCATCACAGATGGTGGCAGTTATTGAAACCTGAATCACAGTTGCATTGTGTTAACCCACCTCTGATTACATTATGAATGAGGAATACAAAAGGAGGAGGGAAAGAAGAAGGGGAGAGCAGGAGGCAAACTGCAAATTGAAGGCAAATCACAAGGTTGGCTTAGGCTATTGTATAAAAGGGGTTGGCTCAATTTTCCACCACACTAGGAAACTGTGAGGCATGCCATAGCGCCAAAGACCCAGGACCTTCAGGATAACAGGTACTAAGATTGCAGCTTTTTGTCATATTAGAAATCCAACAGCCTCATGAACTTTTGTACAGCTGCAGCAGGTTTCTGTCTCACCACTAAGGATCCTGTGAACAAACAGAAAAATACAGGGGGACAAACTTTGTCAAGGGGTCTCAGAAAATGGTTATAAAAGGACTGAATCTAAATCCATAAATGCTTTGCCAGCATGCAGTAACCACTAATTCTAGTTTCCTCCATGAGATGCGTCAGAAGTAAGCTTTCTCTCCATCAATCAATCGCTTCCCAAAAGTAGGAAAGAGACCTTGATGGGAAGGAATGGTTAAACTGGGCAAGCAAAAAGTAACATGTCCTTCAAAAGAAGTTCCTGACTGTAGGGTTTTATTCATGTCCTTCCAGCCCACTCCAAACCCAAACTTAATTGCCTTCATTTTTTTTTTTTTTTGTGCCAAATCAATAACAGCTTGCAGGGGGATTGTGGAATGCTATATCTGAAAGCCTCTCACACACTTTGCTGAAGTAAAAGCCTTGATAATAATTAATAGCTGCCAAGGACATTCAGCCTTGCTGAGTGGTTGTTAACATAGTTTTCCCCTGGACAGAGTTTAGACTGAGCCCTTCCACCTTTCCTGGACAGTATTTGGATACCAGAATATTTCTCTGCTTTTCTGTGCACAGTCCCTGGCAGAAGGTGAAGAAAAGCTCTTGAACTGAAACCATTGCTGATGGACTGGGGCTGCACCTCTTCAAAACTCTTCTCCTGTGCAGCAGAGCTGTTTAACCATACTAGGAAGGCATAGCTTTGCCATCCATAAGGATATCCAGGCTTTGGGTAGGTGAAGTATCTCTGGACAGGCTTTAAGGTCACAGGGAGGCATCAAAATACTGCGTGCTGGAGGCTGGAGGATTTGTTCCAGATGGTTTTTGCCTCTTGTTCTCATTATTCAACTGCTCTGATAGGGTTAGAGACCTTAGGAATTATGCCTGGATTGTAAGATGCCTTTATTTTGCAGTCATTCTGGAGCTGATCCTAAAAGCGATGCTTTTGGGAGCAACAAGTCTAATAACATCACTCAACACGGTAGCTAAAGGAAGCAAGAGAGCTGGAGGGAAATGTTCAGCTCCTGGCTCTGCAGCTGACTTTTGTCAGCTCCTCTCAGACCAGGGGAAGGAAGTTTCTGAAGTCTCCCCATTTCTTTCTTTTTAACTTGGGCCAGCTGGAGCCAGAAGAGCTGCAGAGCCAGCAGGCACTGAGCACCTCAAAGGCAGCGGTCTTGCAGAAAAAGGACAACCTGGTGGGCAGCCAGGAAAATAAATGACCCTGGCTCCAAATGCCTTGCAGGTAAATCTGGGTGCTTAAACATTTCTCGGCAGGCAGGTGTTTTCACTTCATCACTTCAACTTCAGTTGCTGCTTCAATTTTTCAACAGAAATGCTTGTGACAGCATGGGACACACCTCAGCGGGATGCAGTACAGAGCAATGCTCCAGCAACTGCCATTTCCTTTGTGGTTTTCTCTCTTTAATAAGACACAGGTGCTCTTTTGAAGGTGCCAGTGCTCATGCTTAGGCAGCTGGAGCAAAGACCCTCAAACAGGTTGCTCACCTTTATTTGCCTGGAGTTTTATGGTCATCCCCAGGCTGTAGGATCAAGATGTGGGATCGGGTCAAGTTCTGGCTAAGTGTGATCAGCAAGGAGACTGTAATGGGAAATACATGCCTAGCAGCCAGCGCATGCTGGCAGGCTGCAACAACTCTAGTCCCTGAATGAGTTACTGGGAGAGATTGCTACTCGTGGCAGGGCCTCATCTAGTTCTTATTCCCAGCACTCAGGGAGGCCAAAAATGTAGTCTAAACAAATGCAATTTAGTCTATTAACAGACATCAGAGAAACTACCTGCCTCGACAAAACCCAGCTCTGTTTCTAATTAAAAAGGGATGGCTCAGAGTCTCTGTTCTAGCCACTGTGGCTACAATCCCAAATTCCCACAACAAATTATCTACACTTCTCACTGTTAACTCAATTACCTATTTATCTAACATTGTCAGCCCAATGCTGGAGCACATCCTCACACAGAAGTGTTATTGTAGCCGTCACCTAAGATCTGTTTGATCAGGACTTGTGGGTTTTGGTCCTTTGACATAAGAGTCTGCTTACAGGCTGAAGGGCAGGAGTTTCTTTTTAAGAGTAAACAAAGAGAGGACAGTTGGGACTTAGGCTTCCCTCTCCTTGTATGCCTTTGCTGTTCATGGTACCAGCACCTAAACAGAGTCTTTTTGGCTTCTAGTAGACTGGCAGAAGTGACGGAAAGCCATACCCTTTCACATAGGCCCTCTTGCAAATTGGCTAAGGCAGGTATTTTATCCAGGGCTGCAAATGAAAGTTGCTTTACCTTAGCTGGATCATCCTGATTTTTTGTGCTATAACTGAACCACTAATACATAATACCCAGCCTGGCATTAAACCAGCTAGCATGGGTATGAGCTGTGGTAGAGCTGCAGCAGCAGAGAGCTCATTGCTAAACTCACTGGAGAGCCAGGTAGTGCTCAGGTGGTCGCTCCTGCTGGGCATCCTGCTGCCCACGCCCCACCACAGCTTCTTGCCATCCAGCTCCCAGCACATCGTGCTATGGACCCACTCTTTCTTTTTCTCAGAAGCGATGAAGAGAGAAATACGGGCCCATTTCTCTCCTGGCTGCTTTTTGAAACCTTTCCCCTGGTTCCCATCCAGCTGCTGCAGTTGCAGGTGGCAGCTCCAGGAAAGAGGCTCCTGGCTGGTCTGACCTTCCCTCTCCCACAGGCACTGGTGGAGGACAATTGCTCTGGGATGGGGAGCAGAGGAGGAGTAAAAGGAGACTAGATCCTGATCTGCTCAGTCTCAGGTGGATAATACTGTGAAAATTTAGACTGATATTCCCAGGGTCCCAAAACACAGCTTGGATTTGGACCGCACCTCATCTGCAAGAAACACGGGGACAGTTCTTTTCCCTTCTGCTTAGTTTTAAAAATAAGCATACTCACCTGCTGCAGTGGTGGCCACCGGTCAGGGTTCACTTGCTTCCCGGCTGTCCAATTTCACCCTTGCTGACAGGCAGACGGATAATCCTGCTGTCATCTGTGCTGTTGGCACCTCATCCCCTGCCATCACAGAGCTCCCTGCCTGTCCCGACATGCCCTGTGCTGCTGCACCACGGGGAGGACAGTCCTCAGGGCCTCTGTGCCCTTTCCATCAGTGCCCGGAGGGAAGAGAGGGGCAAGTGCTTTACCAGGACACCTGCCTCCTGCAAGGTCCCTGGGCTCCACGCAGAAATTGGCCCGTGAATTGGGAGGTGGCTGTCCCCACCTCTGGCTTCAGGGATGGCTGGACCTGCAGAGCTGCTAGCCTGGCTGGGCCAAAGACAGGCAGGCGGGCACTGTGCACTCACAGTTTGGGAAGAGACTTATCACAGGTTCAAGCTTACCTGAGGTTTGGCGTGGGTGCCTCCAAGGGAAAGCCATGTGCTGCCACAGCAGGTAGTGGAGCTGGCAGCTTGGATGATGAGTATCTTCATCCAAGTCATTCATACTGGCGGGTGTCAATCACTGCAGTGACAGGTAGACCTGAGGGACTAAGGGTGCTGAACTCATATTCGAGAACACCACTTACCAGCAGACCTGGGTTTCTGCAGCTCTGTGCAAGTGGGAAAACATCCCCCCTATTCAGAACAGCATCAGCTTGGAAACCTGGAGGCACAAGGGCTTTGGAGGGTCAGTAGGAGCCAGAGAGGGGGCTGAGAAGGAAAGAGCAGCAGGGACATGGACTGGCTCAGGACGCTGGCTGAGGAGACATACTGGAAATGGTAAGCAGGGCACAGAGAAGGACATCAGGCAATGGCTGGAGCCTGGAGAAAGGGAGGGCTGGGTGCAAGGAAGGACAAGACTGGACAGAATGTGAAAGAAGACGTGCAGTGGGAACAAGGGAAAGCACTGTGGAAAAATAAGCCTTACCTTTATGAGGAATGTATCTGGTTTGGGTTTTTTTCCGTTAAAGCTTTTTTATTTTAATTGCAGCTATTCTCTTTCTCTCCTAGTTTTCTTTATCTATTCTTCCCTCCTGTTATTTGACTCTCTAGTGGTAATTCCTCTTCAGTTTTTGCTAATTTTATGTGCCTTGCTCTGCCAGTACAGCTGTAATCGCATGCATTGTGGTATGTCCTCTGTGAAAGGGATTCCAGATAGCAAATGGTCTGTATGTACAACACAAAGGCTGCTCTTACCTCTGTTCTGGCAAACAGCTTAGTCATCCTGCCTGCAATTACCTTTTCAGTTCTTCTCTTTGCCCTCTTCTGTTCCTCAGGTTGTGGTTTTCCCCTGTGTTTCCTGCAGTGTGGCCCCTTGCCAGCTTCGTTTCCCCACCTGGAGCTGAGTCTGTCCCTATTGTTGCCATTGGTGTCACTTGCAATGATTCTCTCCCTCGCCCAGGCCAGCCTTGCTGAGGCAGCTGGAAGGGAGTGGTGGAACTGGGAGGACATGAAGCGCATCTACTGCAGATCTCTGTGGTCATGGCTAAGGTCAAAGAGCCAAATGTTTATGGTTTGTGCGTGGGTGTTATGTAAACAACAACAATTATTCATTGTCAAAACTTCATAACTCAGCCAAATCTCAATCATTTTTACTGGACTGTTCACAGAGGCCACTACTTCTGAAGACTCACTTGCAGCCAGACCTTAGCCTTCCTCTCCCAATTGTAGAATTATGTTACTACTATCAAAGAAGACACCGTCACAGCGAACTTCCCACCTCACCCTCTCCTGCCACAAGAGATGTGAGCCTTCTGTGCATGCCCCCTCACCAAATATTATCTTATTTTTGTTGTGAATTTGTGATTTTTTTGATCTTGTTACAAAGCAGGAAGAGTGGCCTGGAAGCGTGTGAGCACGGAAGAGCATCGCTTTTTGTCCACTGCATTTGAAGGTCTCCCTGAAATGAATGGAAGCATCTTCCCATTAACTCAGCAGGTTTTAGAATGTCTTGCACTATCTGTCAGCCTCTATGTACGGCTCACACTTTTGTTTACGAAATCCTGTGTGAATGGGAAGTTGCATTTTGACTATAAAGAAAGAAGTGTCCAAACTCTTTTAAGTTGTTTCAGTGGAGACAGACACTTTGCTTACACAAAGATGGCCTCATTTCCTTCTTTTTGGCTAGAGATTTGAAAATGGCATTGGGTCCTCAGAAGTCAGCGAAACCGGGCGACTGGGGAAGCCACAAATACTTCAGGACTTTAACATACATGAGATGGCTTCTGTTGACCTTTCCCTCGCCCTTTCAGAAGCCCCAGGAGTAAGGTAGAGGGTGGAGTTTCTTCGTTTACCTAGATCCTCAAGAAAATCCCTTAGTAATCCCCATCCTTACACCCCTTGCAAGAATGCTCCTCCATCCTCCTTCTGCCATCACATGCAGAGTAATCCGCCTTTTCCTGCGTCACCCGTTTGGTGATCCTTCTTACGCTGCAAGATCACATGCGCTGTGTACAGCGATCTCTCTCTCACACTCACAGGGTGAGCACTGAGCACACAACCCTCCCCTTCTCCCACACGTTGCCTAGAAAGCCTCTGTGTTTTCCCATTGCCCCCCACAAGACCTGGGCTGTTTAGATCCCCTTTCCTTCACCTCGATGCCACAAGACGACTCTTTTCTGAGTGGTACCAGCTGTGAAGGTGGTAGTTACTGAATTTTTCAGCCAGCTTTTGCCATCCGTTTCTGTTTGCTGCAATAACCTTTCCCACCCAGCCTCCTGCTCCTCTGAGGCCGTGAGCAAGGCAACACCGCGCTGACGTTTTCTCTTCCGTCACAGCAGTGGGACACGCTGAAAGAACAGACCAGGACTGGGTTTCTCTGCCAGCTCCCCCATGTACTCGTGCCCTTGTAGCACACAGAAAGCATTGTATTGCGAACGAGGGTGCTGCTTACTCACACGGGAAGCCTGTGCTAGCTTGTAGCCTCAGGTAAAGAGCTGCATTTTTTCAGTGTGAGAAACAGCGGGTGAAATGAAGAAAAAAATACCCTGTGAAATGGCCTCCCTCTGTACACACAGTCCTGAAGTCTCAGGGTTCAGAGACCCTCTTATTCCAGTGTCACAAACCCCACTGCAGCCAGCACAACTCCTGAGTGCCCAAGGAAATAACTATATACATTAGCCATATAGGTGACCAGAGGAGAATAAGTTGTGTCAAAAGCTGCTGTTTTCTAGATTATTGTCATCTTGCAACTTGCAAAATTGGGATGGAGATAAGATCCAGAAGTAACGGTGACTTGCCTACCTTTCCCTTCCTCTCCCTGACACCCATAACAAGAGCTTTTGGCTGTGCCTCTCCCAAGGCAGCCTCTCTTATTCGTCGGAGATGACTTAATCCAGCAAGGGTGATGAGAAGGAGAAAGATTTAAATCAAACCCGATTACTGGGGCTTGATAGGCTTCCCTGGCAAGCTGTTCTGGGACTGACCCAAAAGTTGTTAGCTCACTGCTTGCTCCCTTGACAACGCTATCTGGAGGGCTCAGGAGCCTTTTATGAAATGCAGCAGTTCTCTCAAAAGCTCTTCTCAAGTCCAAAAATCAGCCTCTTCTTCCCTCTGGCAAAGGGCAGGAGTGCACTGAGGGGCATAAGGAGGCTGAGCAGCATGTGGCTTTTAACTCGCCCTTCAGCTATTGGTGGGCAAACAGATGGAGAAATAGCCCCATAAGCGCTTTGTCTGAGAATCTTGAAATGGCACGCTCTCGCTGTGGCTTTGGGAGTAATCCACCTAAGAAATTACTCCGGCGTGGCTGCGAGATAATCCTGCCAAGCCATTGCATGTGCTCAGCCACCACCTCCCAGATGCCAGGGTTCTGCCTAGGCCTCTCCCAGGCCATGTGAATGGCTTGTGATGGCCACGGGGACCTCAGGATCGTCACCAGGCAGGACTCAACCAACAGCCACTCCTTATCCCAGAGAGTAGAGGGGCACATGCCAGCCTGAGGCTGGGCATGGAGAGAAGGTGCCATCGCATCAATGGTGGTGGCCATTGCTAGTGCCTCCTGGCAGGGGTAGGAAGCAAATTGCTAACTGCAGAGCTCACAAAGTTTGTGGAAAGGGTGATAAGAGATCACAGAATCACAGAATGTTAGGGCTTGGAAGGGATCTTGAGAGATCTAGTCCAACCCCCCTGCCAAAGCTGGATCACCTAGAGTAGGTCACACAGGAACAGGAAGGTTTTGAATGTCTCCAGGGAAGGAGATTCCACAACCTCTCTGGGCAGCCTGTGCCAGGGCTCTGTCACCCTCACAGTGAAAACATTTTTCCTAAAGTTTTTGTGGAACTTCCTATGATCCAGTTTGCGCCCATTGCCCCTTGGCCTGTCACTGGACATCACTGAAAAGAGCAGGGATCCATCCCTTGACATATTTATGAACACTAATGAGGTCATGCCTCAGCCTCCTCTTCTCCAAGCTAAAGAGACCCAGCTCCTTCAGCCTTTCCTCATAAGGGAGATGTTCCACTCCCTTCATCATCTCTGTGGCTCTGCGCTGGACTCTCTCCAGCAGTTCCCTGTCTCTCTTGAGCTGAGGGGCCCACAACTGGACACAATATTCCAGATGTGGCCTCACCAGGGCAGAGTAGAGGGGCAGGAGGACCTCTCTCGACCTACTAGCTACTCCCCTTCTAACACAGCCCAGGATGCCATTGGCCTTCTTGGCCACAAGGGCACATTGCTGGCTCATGGTCATCCTGCTGTCCCCCAGGTCTCTCTCCCTTATGCTGCTCTCCAGCAGGTCAGCCCCCAACCTATAGCAGTAATTGGGGTTGTTCTTTCCCAGGTGCAAGACTCTACACTTGTCCTTGTTGTATTTCATAAAATTTCTCCCCGCCCAACTCTTCAGCCTAGGCCTAGATAGTTGTGACTGTAGCAGAGATCTAAGTTCAATGGCTGTGGAGATCCTGTCCAGGCACATGCAGGGAAGGAGGAGAACAGATGGCTGCAGGCATGATAGGAGTGGTAGAGGGACAAGCACAGGGGAGTTGCAGGGTGCTGCGGCAGGAAAGCTTGCTGTCCCAGACCAAGCTACAGCAAGGTCAGCTAATGATAGTCAACACCTGAACGTGCCAGGGGGATGCAAGCCATTAAGTGTTGAAGGAAAATTGGAGAAATGATTCTGAAATTAGTCAAATACATCAATTCTTTTGCCTCAGTTCAGTCATAAATGCAGCTATTAAAACAGATTGGGTTATAAATATAAAAAAACAACAACAAACCCCCAAAAAACAATCCCCCAAAAATGGGACAAAGCAGCATAAGAGGTTTATTTTTATTAAAAAAAATGGAGAGTAATAAAGTAAAGCTGTAATAATAATATGAAAACGTTGACTAATATTTGTGAAAAACTTGGAGAGCCATGGAGGGAACGAGCTATTGTGTTTTGTGGTGGGTGGGGTGCTGGTGAAGTGTTTGCGGTTAGGACAAAGACACTGAATTTTGCAAGCCAAGCTGACGAGTTTTAGGGTTTGCTTTCTGGAGACTCCTTGGACCAGTGAGGAAATTGCTTATGCTCAAGGAAGGCTTTTATTGAATTAACCAGAGTCTCTTTTGTGGGTCTTTTTTTTTCCCTTTTTCTTTCACCTCCTTCCACTAATCAGTGCCATTGACGAAATACATTTAGGTATTGCAGAAAGAAAAGCAGTGACAAAGAGCTCCTTGTTTTCGAGCCACATCAAACCTATTACTGGAAACCCAATAATACCTGCTGTTTTACCTTGCTGAGCTGGCTATGTGGATGGGAGCTGGTGGGATCTGGCTGAAGGAAGGCTGCGTCTGTGAAAATTTCAGTGAAGTAAAAGTTCAAAGGAGAAGGGAATGGATGATAAGAGAGCTTCAAATCTTCATTTTAAAAGGAAAGAAAATCTGATTAAGATGTGCTGGCTAACTCAAAACATATGAGCCTCAACATCAAAAGGTTCATAACTCATACACATGCTATAGATAATTATCAGTTTAACTTGATACTTCCTACAGTGACAGAGTTGATGTCAGACTGTTTCAGCTACCAACTTTCAAACCAACCTCTGACACAGCGCAAGGACCCCACTGCTGATGTGCTATTCCTCCCTCTGCCCCTTACAGTCTTGTGTAGACATGTCTGCCAAAAAGTCTGCTTGGACCCCGTCTTGGCTGCCCAAAGCCTGACGCTCAGGCAAGACTGAGGTAGGAGGAGAGTGGCTCCCATGCAGCTCTGGATGTCTCCGGTTGCAGAAGACCTGTGTGCTCAGCACGCACTGCGAAGGACAATGACAGAAAATCTAATTTAAATGGGGCTCCTGAGACTCCATCAAAATATGGCCTAGAAAATAAATGTTATTCTAATTCCTCCGCAATTTGGGGATAGCTGCAAGCTGGCTCCTCCAGTGCTGCAAAAATTGTTCTTGTGCTGCAAACCAGCAAAGTACACAAGGCAGCTGGTGGCCAAATCCTGCCCTGGCTCTCCTCGCCCTGCTTGGCCAAGGGCTGCCAGCACTGGGGCAGAGCTGCTGGGGTGGGACAAGCTGGAGCAGGGCAGGATCAGGGGCAGCGGGAGCCGTGCACACAACCTGTCTGCCTCTCAGCCAGCTGTGGTTCCATGTCACGGTTTGGCCGGAGGAGTTAATCTTGAGATTCTCTGCATATTTCTGACACCAGAAGGTTAGGGCAGAAGGTAGGTAATGAATCCCAGACCTTCCAAGAGAGACATGTGCAGCATGAACATAAGAAAATTGTGACTTCAGGGAATGGCAAAGCAAAGCATTTTCCTTTTCCTTCTGCATCCAAGAGACTTCTGTTCTGTACCAAGCTCTCCCCAAGAGCTGAAATGACATTTTGTCTGCCTGACCACAGGAGAGAGAGACAGACAGAGACAGGACATTGGCAGAGGAGAGGTCACGTTTTTATTAGAGAGAAGAAAATAATGGAAAACTTGTTGGTGAAGTACTCCTAATCCCTATGACTCTTTGTATGGTAGACCTGAGAATTTTTTCTCTGTCTCTACCAATGCGTAGCCCCATGACAATTTTCTTTCATGAAGAGCTCCTTGCACTTCATCCACAACCCCAAGACCACCTTTGCTACATTCTTCTTTTGAATTTAAGGATTTTATTGTTTTGAGGGAAGAGGGGGGAAATGCTAACAATTACAATTAAGTCCCCTGCTGAGCACCATATCAATGATAACACTGTCATTACCCCATCCTTGTGGAATATGCTTTTTTGTTTTAATGTACTTAATCATTCACTTAATGGATGTGAATCTTCAAGGTCTATAAAGAATGAAGCCTGATCGGCAAATAAATAGGTAAGTAGAATGTTTACAGTAAGCACAGCAATCCATCAAATGTCCTTCTGAAGGCTCCTGAAGAACAGCTTGAGGCCAATAAAATTGTCTGGATACTTTTTTGAGGGTGGAGAAATATAAATAATGCTTCCTGTCTCTGCCAAGTCTGAAATGCAGTCATCTAACACCGTGGAGAATAAGGCAGCTCACTTTATAGCAAAGTGGATTCACACTCTGTTGAATATTAGACACACACTGACTGATTGACCTCCCCTGGAAGTTCAGTTCTAACCCACTCGGCAATCACTTGCACCACTTCAGACAGCATAAAGCGTCATGTGTTTATTTTAGCAAAAGGAACTCCAGATACAGAACTTAAACCTATTCCTACAACGGTGATTTAATTATCCAAATAGGCTGACAATAAATTTACATTTTAATTAAGAGTAATGAATTATGCATTATTGTGTAGCACTTTCTGTGTAGCTGGCAGATGAGCACAGAGGAAGGTATGGTATGCATTGCAAGATTTTATCCTGACAGTCCAGGCAAAAAGACTGTTTTGTTTGCAACTGCAGGCCCTTTTGGCGAAGGGTCACTCCAGCTGGGTAGCAATGTGTGAAAATGGTCCTGCTGCACCACTGTAGTTCTGCTATGGGCTCCACATTGTACTACGATGTGTGAGAACTGAGTCCAACTTCTTCCTGTCATGCAACACAACACTTGAAAATCACATCACTAGAAGTTTACCCCCTTCTGAATGCATTAGGACTGTGTATGTAGGAAGACTAGTGGCAAAATACTTCCCATCATCAGCAGGGACATGGAAACACCAACGAGACTGTTGGTGTTGCAGATTCCCATGTTTTCGCCATGTTTTGTCAGCTTGTCTGTCACAAGTGTCACTCATCCCCACATAAATTCACAGCATTCATCTGGGGAGGAAGTTAGCACTTCTGGATGTGCATAAAACAATATGGAAATATGAGTACATGAAGATAGGAATCCTGAAAAACAAAACCTCTGGAGGACAAACTGGACCTCCAATGGATGCCTGAACTGTGACTTTGGGGATTTTTTACATCAAGAGTTCTTAGCATTAAGAGTCAGCAACAGTGCATCGGTACCAGTTCTGCCTCTTAGAGCTTTGACCTTCAAAACAGCTTATGCCACCAAGCAAAAATATGCAAAAGGCAGGGACAAAAAAAATAGAACCACTAAAAAAAAAAAGAAAGAAAAGAAAAAAAAATATTGTGTCTGATTGGCCTAGGGACTATTTCTGAGTTGAATGACAACGCCCGAGTCCAGGACTTGCTATACAAGGTACCTTGTTCCTGCTGGAGCTTTTCGCCTAGCTCCAGCTGGAGTTGGTTTATGATCTCATTTCACACAGAGATGCCGAGGAGGCGGCTGTGCTTGCTCATTTCCTTCCCAGATTGGATGAAGACACTGAAGATAGAGCCAGCCAGGCATGACCTTCACAGAGACAGTCACTGAGTGGGGTTTTCCCACAGATCCTAAAGCCAAATTAATGCCTTATCTCAGAAAACGGACCATGCAGATAGGGGCAAATGCTTCATTTTCAGTGGTCACATTATGAGTAGCCCACAGAACAAGATCTTTTCAAGCTTTTCACTTAAAGGTATGCTTTCAACCTGAAATGAAAAGCTTTATAGCCCCATCTCTCTTTTCCTTCCTCTAATGTAGCAAGGATAATGAGAAAATTGCAATTACAGCATTATTTCAAAGAGTACCCCTTGCATTTGCATATAGATAACAAGTAATTACTCTACCTTTCTCAATCTTTTTATAAAATAACTAGAGCTTTGAAATATGCTACTGTTCCTCTGCCACATTCCTATCTTCCTGATTTCTTACCCATACAATGCTTACCCTTCTCTCTCCTGTTTCCAGATGCTAATGCACCCTGAAAGGCAACTGCAAACACTTGCCTAATATTATTGTTCCATTTAAGTAATCACTCGTGTTGCCAAGGGGATATTATCCCTTCCTCAAGGAGAAGAAAGCCTATTATAACATTCTCTATACAGACACAGATCTCGTGAGGAAAATGTCTGAGAGTCTCCAAGTTTAAATTCTGATCTACTTGTACCACAGACAATAAACAAAAACAGCCTACAGCATTTTTCAAAGTGCAGCCAGCGAATTCCCTCTCTGTCACCTACCAGAGTGGCTTCTGCTCACTGGAGGTGGCTTTGAACCGCAGCTTCTCCAGGATTCGAAAGTGATACCTGGTGTGTGCGCGGGACAAGGTGTCAAGATTGCATCTACAGCAACACAGTACAGGAGGGTTTTGTTTTATTTCCAGTGTTGCCAAAAGCAAATAATAGAAACATTTCCAAGAACAAAAAAAAAGACTAATCCAAGATTTAGTAGTAATAAACCTATGCTACAAGCCTCTCACCGGTACCCAGGAGGTACCTTTTTTATCACTTTGGTTAACAATGTATTTTCACTACCTTGTTGATGAATATATATGATCACAAAGAAAGAATGACAGTTTTAGTCTCTTCTTTCACCTTGCTTTACAGAAATTAAAGATTCAATAGATCTGGTTTTGGTCTGTCTTTGTGTTGTTGCTGATATTAATAAACACATGTGTAACTTCTGTTATCCAAAGCCAACTAAAAACACACAAACAAAAAGGTTACTGCAGTGCAGAACTTCGGGAAGCATTACAAAATAAACAAAACTACCAGTGAAAGCCAAAACTGAATGCTACTGATACTTTCACCTTTAATACAGTGAACTCAGCAAAACCAGAGCTCAGTACCAAACGACTCAACCAAGTTCTGAGAGAGTCTCACCTCAGGAGCTCTGGCTTCCCCCCACCTAAAGGTACAGAACATACAGCAGCTGCATCTTTCCAGATAAGACGTTCTCAGCACATTGTAGTATGGAAGGTGGCCAATATTTGGATACTGCTGCTATCTTATGGCACATTTAAAGTTAGACTCAAATGTAATAGTAGCCACGTCCTACAGGAAAAAATATATCTTTTATTTTGATACATTGCAAATGCACAAAAGATCCTTTGCCAGCATCTCTGCCCTAAAGCTCTACGATCCAACTGCAACAAACAGGACATAAGCTCAGGAGCAAACAGGCCAGCATACATCATCATTTAACAAATTAGAACAAAAAACTTTGGTGAATTTTGTTATTAATTTCCACGTGCATCAGCTCATCAACAAGTTTAACAATTCTTTTTTGGGGATATTTTTTACTAAGCATACAGTAGTTAACTAGTTAAATTAAATGGCTCTAAGAGACTATCCATTAACTTCATGTAGGCCACTGAATAGCCACCAATAAAAATTTTTAGCTGTTGCTAACTTTATCTGATGTCAGACTTGTGACCTTGAAGCATGGCAGTACAGTCCCACTATCAGTCCCTGTAAGCTAGCCAGTTCTTTAGGTGAGACTCTGTGTTCATTTCTCTTTTTCCTCCTTGAATTTTCCTTTTCTTGTCTGTGACATTGAAGGCTAACATCGTAATAGGGTGACATTGAAGGGTAATTTTAATAGGTTCAGCCAACAGAAGGTACACCTAACCTCCTTTTTTAAATGGTTGTTCTTACTGAAGCTGGCTGTGAAAAAAAAAAATGAAAAAAATCTGAAGCCTTTGATGATGGAAGTGGTGGGAGGTTTCAACATCTCTTTGCTTCTCCACAGACCTCCAGGTGATACATTACTTTTTGATCTCAGTCAGAGTCTGCTGGGCTTTTGCCATGAAGAAAGCAAAAAACCCACCCGCTTTCAGCTGCTGATGTGTTTGCCTTTGTTTTGCTCTTTAGCTGCGCTCTCTAGCACCGGAGGGGGATGTTTGACTCACACACTACTGTGACTTTGCATTTCACACAGCATGGTCCATTTGGTTGCTGTAGCATTTTCTTGAAGCAGGTCATGGGGAAGAATTAAGCTCCTTCCTTCAGAGACGTGCAAAAGCCCTCCAGTTCAGGCAGGCTCAGCCAAAGGGAGAGGAGACTGTCTGCCTCCTTCTGCACAGCTGTAAGCATGGAGGTACCCTGCAAGACTCTCAATGACCCATGACCTTCACAGACCTTCAAAGATCTGTTCATCCTGAAATGAGTAATAAGATACACAGATACCTAAAAAAGATGGCATTTCTCCTCTACAAGCACACACTCACACACATTTGGTCCTGGCAAATCTCACTCTCTAGTTCAGTGGAGGGCCCACCTGCACCAGGTACAAAGACTTGATAAAGGCAGGCCAGGATGCACGGTTTGAACAGGACTCAGCTTGGTTGTATCCACTGTCAGGTGGGTGCAGAGCCAAATGGCAGGTTTTCCCTCCAAATGGGCAGGGAATGCCAGCCAGGTCACAGAGCTGCCCACAGAGTCACACTGCTTCTAGGCTGAACGTGCATTGCACCCAAATGAGACAGTGTGAGTGAAACCACTTCGGGTCAGCTTTTACCTGCTCATGAAGTCCTGTCCTAAGAAACCCAAAGACAACTAAAGATGATGTGGATGCCCCATCATTGGAAGTATTCGAGGTCAGCTTGGGCAGGACGTTGAGTAACATGATTTAGAGAAAGATGGCCCTGCCCGTGGCAGGGGGGTTGGGCTAAATGGTCTTTAAAGGTCCCTTCCAACCCCAACCATTCAGGGATTTTATGATTCTATGAATATGTCACACTTCCACGATTAGCGAAGGAAAATAAGAATTAAACAAACAGATAAGAGAATCTGGGAAAAGACAGAGTTTGTAAAGGAACTTGGCAAAAAATTAACTAGGATGAGATGAAAGGCATTTCAAATATCTGGTCTCATTAAGAACAGGTGCTCGGTGGAGATAGTGTGGCAAGATCAACTTAAGAAATAGAGGACATGTTTCCAGGTGTAACAAAACTCTCAGCTGAACAAAACTGGAAGTACTCAAATGTCCAAGATAGTTATAATTACGTCTGGGAGAGACTGAAAGAAAATATTTGAGAACTGACCCAAACTGTGGGGTTGGTACAAATGCATTTATTGGCTGGGAAAACAAAACCCCACACCTAAATCCTTCATGGAAGCATAAGAACAACCTAATATGATCTATATTTTCTTCAATTTAGCCAAAGGGAGACACAGCTCACACCCATTTTTTTATGTGTTGTGTGCTACAGCAAGGTGGGAAGGAGCAAGTCTGAGCCATTAGACGTCACATATGCCACAGATATTAAATCAAGTCAAAAAAGGATTGTGCTTAAAATAATGGAAGAAAATGAAACATAGATTTGCTCACTCTCTTTCGAGAAAGCTGCGCTTATTCCAGGATACTGTTTTTACTTTGCAGAGACAGCTGTACCAGCAGCCCCAGCTAAGCAGGGGGCTCTCAGACCTATTTCTGGCAGCTGTGGTATGCCAGGCAGAGTCATTCCCCACCAGCCACAGCAGTGTAGGCAGCCTGCTGAGCACTCTGGCTGCAGACATCTTACAGAGATCTTTAAGCATTTCAACACTTGGGTCGAAAACAGTATTCGGGTAAGGAAGCTCTGCTGGAAGGAGTGAGGGGATCAGGTACTTATCTTCACCCGGCATCACAGACAAGACCCAGGATTGGGTTGCTGCTGTGCAAAACCCCAACAGAGACACAGAGCTTTCAGATCACCCCAGGACCTTCAATATGACCACCATAGCCCGCCACCTCCACCCCCATTCCGGCGCAGAAGCCCCACAGGGAGCTCTGGGAACTCCCTCCGCCAGCTCCCGGTGATTTGCTTGCTGGGGGAGGATTGAGACAGAAGCTGTGTGGAGATGGATGCCCCAGTGCTCAGCCCTGCTGCCAGGCCTGCTGCTGCCACAATGCCTGACTCAGTGCCCACCATGGCATGGTCGCCATCTCCACATCTTCAGGCCCCATAAGCCTGGCACAGCTGGTGTCACACTTGGTGTTGACCATGTGCCATTCATCCCACTGCCATGTTATCCCCCAACTGCTGGCTGGCACAGCTGGCTGTCAGCTGGATGTGATGTTCGTGAAGTTTCCTCCTGCCCAGGGGTGAGGTACAAACCTGCTAAAGCCTGTGGCCAAAGCCGGGCTTCTCCCTGCTGCAAGCCCAGCAAGCAGAGTACGAAATTAGTCTTGGGCAACTTGCTTTTTCCAAGATCAGCCTGAGGTTCTTCACCAAGAACCTCTTGGTATGTGCTCACAGGATGTAGCTCCCCACCTGCCCCTCACCTGCCATCCCTCATCTCCCTCCATGACCCCATGTTCCTCCATGTTCCTCTATGTCCCTAGGTTGCTACATCTTGGGAAAGAGGTAGCATTAAATAAACAGTTCTGCTGTGGCAGGTACAAAATGTGCTTCTTTTATCTTTTCCTTTCTGAAAAGATCACAGAGAAATGCCAGGAACGGCCAGTGCTGCACAAAACACAAGCTGTCCTCCTTGTCCCTGGAGGCAGGGTACACTCCCTTCATGCCGTCTTCCTTGCTCAGCCGCATTGGCTTCCCGGCAGGATCATTCCTTACAGATCCTGGCACTGAGACCTGTTCCTGTTCTGGGTCTCTAAGTACCTAATAATGGTGTGTACGTGTGCATGTACCACAGTAATGACAAGGAGCAGGGAGGTGAAGTGCAGAGCACTCTGAGGTGAGGTGATAGCAAGCTGGGACAGACAGCGCAGGACAACAGAGGCTTAAACTACAGCATGTCAGCTTACAGGACACACGGCTTGGTCTGTCAAAATCATACCCAAAATAGCTGATTTGTGGAGAGATAACCAAACAGACGAGCGCACAGTGATTAGGCAGTACATCTTCACTGCGATATCCAGAATCTGAGGAGAAAAATCAGACACAAGAGTTGCCCTGCACTGTGTATCCCATGTGGAGTGAGTCAAGTAGTCATGGTAGTACTCATCAGCCTTTCCCTGACTGTCCTTTTAAAGTAGTGGACAAACTGGAACTGAACCAAAAAGGGAGGCAAAAAATCTGTGGAAAAGGAAAACGGATTCAGGAGTGGTCACAGAGAGAGCTGAGCCTCCAGGTTGCAAATGAAGCATTCAGAAAATGCTTGCCCACAGAGGCAGGCCCTGCTATTCTCTACCAGTAGCCAGTATAGCTAGTTACAGCAGGATCAAGTGTGCAAGGGAAAGGAAAGGCACTGTGTTACTTAATGGGATTGTGGTTGTTCATCCTAGAGAAGAGAAGGCTCTGGTGAGACCTTATAGCAGCCTTCCAGTACCTGAAGGGGCCTACAGCAAAGAAGGAAGGGGAGGGACTCCTGATCAGGGAGTGCAGTGATAAGATGAGGGATAATGGCTTTGAACTGAAAGAGGGTAGATTTAGATTAGATGTAAGGAAGAAATGCTTCATTGTGGGGGTGGTGAGACACTGGAACAGGTTGCCCAGAGAAGCTGTGGATGCCCCCTCCCTGGCAGTGTCCAAGGCCAGGCGGGATGGGGCTTTGAGCAACCTGGTCTGGTGGGAGGTGTCCCTGCCCATGGCAGTGGGGTTGGACTAGATGATCCTTAAGGTCCCTTCCAACTCAAACCATTCTGTGATTCTACAGTTCTATGATTATCCTCTGTGGGAAATGAGTTGCCTGACTGAACCCTGCCAAGAGACACACATTGGGGCATCTGCTTCCTTTTCCCAGCCACTGTTTCTGTTCCTGTCTCATGCAATTTCACCAGATTTGCCAGCCCTGCAGTGGCTTGGAAAAAGTCATAGTGGGCCTGGGAACCACAGCAGGCATGATGCAATGTAAAGAGTACATGGAGAGACTGAAAGTAGCCACAACATTTCTTAAATCCAAAGTGATTCCTCTGAGGCCTCTTAGGAGTAATATTATTCTTTTTTTTTGTTGCAAACTGAAAATGCTGTTTGTCAGTGGAAAGATGATGCGGGCTGGGGACCATGCTCAGCCAATACCCTGGCTTGCTGCTGGTACACAAGGTGGAAACACAGCTCTGACTCTACAGCTAGTATTGAAGGCATAACTAGGTTCAATATCACCTACTCTGCTCCCAGAGGGTGTAAGAGCTCTTGACTAGGCTGATACTACACTGTGAAACAAGAAGCCATACTGTTAGCAACCAAGCAGCTAAATATATATTGTACCACACCTCTCAGCTCCTTCCCACCCCCTACCTAGTTCCCCTCCATTTTTGTACTAGCACATATAGGGAAGAAATTGCATCGTGTAACCTAGATTTGCACTCTGAGTAACAAGCGGAGCATTTCAAGAAAACACAGGGAGCAAGGAACAAAGCAGAGAGAGCTCCTGAGATGCTCAGGAATTGTAAAATCAGAAGTGCATGGTTTCTGGGAACACCAGGACTATCTGGAGAGCTCAGCAGCCACCCACTGTCTCTAAGAGCTGCCTGCACACTGTGGACCTCTGGAAGGGACAGATAAACTTAAGTCTTTTCGACACTGTGGCTCTACTACTTTCCAGACAGTGAGTTCCCTCAGCCTGGTTGTAAATCCACAGAAATGCCAAAGCCAGCTCTGATTCCAGACTAGGAGAATCAGTGCTGCCTCTCTCCCACTCTCCTCAGCCTACATATCTTCAAAACCAGATCCAAGTTCTGGAAGATGTGGCACTCATCAGCAGTGTGAAGGGTTTGGGCTCAGGGAAGAATTCCCAAGGCTCGTTCTTAGGGAGCCTGCTCCTTTGGTGTTTCAGCCGAAGCTGCTCAAATGACTCCTGCAGTAGAAGGCCTCCCCCTGCACCATTAAAGCCCTCCCTGTGCCAAGTGCATTCAGATTGCAGATCTTATTGTATGGCTTGAGAAGCTACCATCAACTCCACAGTTTAAGCACCGTAGCACGGAAGATGTAGCCTCTTACACGAGCCAGTCCAGGACCCCAGGCACACAGCTGGGCATCAGTCCTGCTCCCCTGCTTATATCATCCCCACCCTTTGCCCTGTTGGTACATGCACTATCCAGATGATCCTGACTGCCAGGTAGACATCCTTTTAATCATACTGGGACATTTTTTCACCTCCACATCATTGTTTTCTCCTGAAGCACTTGAGGTCTCCTCCCTAATCCCCCAGGGAAGTGCAGAATGAAAGGGGGCAGAAGACAGACAAGACATGAGGGAAGCTTAAACAACTTTCTTGTAAAAATGGAGGGGTAGGTAAAGCACCCTGATATTGAGAGAGAAAAGAATTAAAAGGGGGAGGGGGGAAAGAGAGAGACAGAGAGAGCGAGCGATTGGAAGGAAGGAGGTGAGCACATGAAGCTGACAGATGTGCAAAAACAAAAAGGCACTGGGTATGGGATGAGCAGAAGTGGCTCTGGTGAGGGAAGCTGGCAGGTGCCCTGAGAGCAGGGGCGACCAGGCAGGTGGTGTACAAAAGGACTGTGTGGGGAAGGCATCCCTGGGGTGGATAGCCAGCGAGGTCTGGAACAAAGTGAGATACACACAGACTTGCCCAAGATACACACAGGTAAATATTAGCCACTAGAAAGCCTCAGTGTAGGAAATTCCTTCAGAGCTTTGCAGTTGAGCACAATGGGGATCAGAGCTGGATCTTCCTCGTATCTTTTCAGGAGTTTTCAGCCTTCCTTTAGGCTAGAGCTCCCAGCGTGGAGTAGTGGAGGGGTGGAGCTGTTGCTTGATTGCTTTAAACTGGGAGCAGCTTCAAGAGTACAGAGTCTGGTGCAGATAGCAGAAAGGCAAGGGCTTACATTGAGGGAGGGAATTTGTTCAGACAGATGGAGGCAGTTAAAGTCCTGCAGGAGGTGACTGGTTCATGCTGCTGGGCTGAGACGGAGAGATGAAAAAGGCTTTGATGCCATGCTGTGCTGCACTGATGCTGCTGTAGTGAATATATTGTTGATAAGGTGAAGAAGGCTCAAGAAGAGGCTTCTTCCAGTAAAGTGGCAACTCCTAAGCTGGGCCTTTCAGACAGGGTCACGCTGGCCACAAGCTGTCTTTGCTTTTCTACACCAATATTGGAAGAAGCATTGCATAACTTTCTCCCCAGGCCTTGCTCTCCGCCCTGGCCTCTCTAAGCTTCCAGCGTGGCACGCTGCTGGGGAGGCAACTAGCCCAGCCTGTGAACCCCATACCATGCAGCTTGGCACTTTCCAGTCAGACAAGCCCCGACCTGACAGTAAGAGGCTTTTGCTTTGCGAATTACTCATGGCATTTCCTGTAAACACCATTGACATCACCTATGGGGTGTGAGCAGGGAAACACAGTGACATTATAAAATGTCTTCTGAAAGGGCAGGCGGCCTCATTTTTCCATTATTTCCCAGTTTCCATGTTTGGGAGAGCTAGAAATTGGAGCAGGGAGTGGAGTGCAGAGAAATCCAATGTTACTTGAGTGGAGGGCAACCTTAGCAGAACCTCTGCAGGGTACTTTCAAAACCTGTCTGAAAACTTGG